>NW_025547518.1:0-167153 GCF_905237065.1 Salmo salar
TTGAAAATGGTTCTAAAATGCTTTTTTTTTAGGCCTGTCCAAAATGTCGCTAGTTCGGCATGATCGGAGTCATCGTTTTTGGTGACAAAAATAGAAATCTACAATTTTTTGTGAAAATGGTTTTAAAATGTTTTTTTTAGGCCTGTCCAGAATGTCGCTAGTTCGGCATGACCGGGGTCACTGTTTTTGTGTCACGAAAATGAAGAAAAAAAAATCAGCAATTTTTGGTGAAAATGGTTTTAAAACATTTTTTTAGACCTGTCCAGAATGTCGCTTTTTCGGCATGATCGGAGTCATCGTTTTTAGGGACAAAATAGAAATCTGCAATTTTTGTGAAAATGGTTTTAAAATGTTTTTTTAGGCCTGTCCAGAATGTCGATAGTTCGGCATGACCGGGGTCACTGTTTTTGTGTCAAAAATGAAAAAAGAATTCTGAGCTTTTTTTTGAAAATGATTCTAAAATGCTTTTTTTTAGGCCTGTCCAAAATGTCGCTAGTTCGGCATGATCGGAGTCATCGTTTTGGTGACAAAAAAAATATCTGCAATTTTTGTGAAAATGGTTCTAAAAAATTTTTTAGGCCTGTCCAGAATGTCGCTTTTTCGGCATGATCGGAGTCATCATTTTTAGGGACAAAATAGAAATCTGCAATTATTTGTGAAAATGTTTTTAAAATGTTTTTTAGGCCTGTCCAGAATGTCGATAGTTCGGCATGACCGGGGTCACTGTTTTTGTGTCACGAAAATGAAAAAAAAATATCTGCAATTTTTTGTGAAAATGGTTCTAAAAATTTTTTTTAGGCCTGTCAAGAATGTCGCTTTTTCGGCATGATCGGAGTCATCGTTTTTAGGGACAAAATAGAAATCTGCAATTTTTTGTGAAAATGGTTTTAAAATGTGTTTTTTAGGCCTGTCCAGAATGTCGATAGTTCGGCATGACCGGGGTCACTGTTTTTGTGTCAAAAAATGAAAAAAAGCATTCTGAGCTTTTTTTTTAAAAATGGTTCTAAAATGCTTTTTTTTTAGGCCTGTCCAGAATGTCGCTTTTTCGGCATGATCGGAGTCACCGTTTTTAGGGACAAAATAGAAATCTGCAATTTTTTGTGAAAATGGTTTTAAAATGTTTTTTTTAGGCCTTTCCAGTATGTCGATAGTTCTGCATGACCGGGGTCACTGTTTTTGTGTCAAAAAATGAAAAAAAGAATTCTGAGCTTTTTTTTTGAAAATGGTTCTAAAATGCTTTTTTTTTAGGCCTGTCCAGAATGTCGCTAGTTCGGCATAACCGGGGTCACTGTTTTTGTGTCACGAAAATGAAGAAAAAAAAATCAGCAATTTTTGGTGAAAATGGTTTTTAAAATTTTTTTTGGGCCTGTCCAGAATGTCGCTAGTTCGGCATGACCGGGGTCACTGTTTTTGTGTCACGAAAATGAAAAAAAAATATCTGCAATTTCTTGTGAAAATGGTTCTAAAATTTTTTTTTAGGCCTGTCCAGAATGTCGCTTTTTCGGCATGATCGGAGTCACCGTTTTTAGGGACAAAATAGAAATCTGCAATTTTTTGTGAAAATGGTTTTAAAATGTTTTTTTAGGCCTGTCCAGAATGTCGATAGTTCGGCATGACCGGGGTCACTGTTTTTGTGTCAAAAAATGAAAAAAAGAATTCTGAGCTTTTTTTTTGAATATGGTTCTAAAATGCTTTTTTTTTAGGCCTGTCCAAAATGTCGCTAGTTCGGCATGATCGGAGTCATCGTTTTTGGTGACAAAAATAGAAATCTACAATTTTTTGTGAAAATGGTTTTAAAATGTTTTTTTTAGGCCTGTCCAGAATGTCGCTTTTTCGGCATGATCGGAGTCACCGTTTTTAGGGACAAAATAGAAATCTGCAATTTTTTGTGAAAATGGTTTTAAAATGTTTTTTTAGGCCTGTCCAGAATGTCGATAGTTCGGCATGACCGGGGTCACTGTTTTTGTGTCAAAAAATGAAAAAAAGAATTCTGAGCTTTTTTTTTGAATATGGTTCTAAAATGCTTTTTTTTTAGGCCTGTCCAAAATGTCGCTAGTTCGGCATGATCGGAGTCATCGTTTTTGGTGACAAAAATAGAAATCTACAATTTTTTGTGAAAATGGTTTTAAAATGTTTTTTTAGGCCTGTCCAGAATGTCGCTTTTTCGGCATGATCGGAGTCACCGTTTTTAGGGACAAAATAGAAATCTGCAATTTTTTGTGGAAATGGTTTTAAAATGTTTTTTTTAGGCCTGTCCAGAATGTCGATAGTTCGGCATGACCGGGGTCACTGTTTTTGTGTCACGAAAATGAAAAAAAAATATCTGCAATTTCTTGTGAAAATGGTTCTAAAAATTTTTTTAGGCCTGTCCAGAATGTCGCTTTTTCGGCATGATCGGAGTCATCGTTTTTGGTGACAAAAATAGAAATCTACAATTTTTTGTGAAAATGGTTTTAAAATGTTTTTTTTAGGCCTGTCCAGAATGTCGCTAGTTCGGCATGACCGGGGTCACTGTTTTTGTGTCACGAAAATGAAGAAAAAAAAATCAGCAATTTTTGGTGAAAATGGTTTTAAAACATTTTTTTAGACCTGTCCAGAATGTCGCTTTTTCGGCATGATCGGAGTCATCGTTTTTAGGGACAAAATAGAAATCTGCAATTTTTTGTGAAAATGGTTTTAAAATGTTTTTTTTAGGCCTGTCCAGAATGTCGATAGTTCGGCATGACCGGGCTCACTGTTTTTGTGTCAAAAAATGAAAAAAAGAATTCTGAGCTTTTTTTTTGAAAATGGTTCTAAAATGCTTTTTTTTTAGGCCTGTCCAAAATGTCGATAGTTCGGCATGACCGGGGTCACTGTTTTTGTGTCACGAAAATGAAAAAAAAATATCTGCAATTTTTTGTGAAAATGGTTTTAAAATGTTTTTTTAGGCCTGTCCAGAATGTCGATAGTTCGGCATGACCGGGGTCACTGTTTTTGTGTCACGAAAATGAAAAAAAAATATCTGCAATTTTTTGTGAAAATGGTTCTAAAAATTTTTTTTAGGCCTGTCAAGAATGTCGCTTTTTCGGCATGATCGGAGTCATCGTTTTTAGGGACAAAATAGAAATCTGCAATTTTTTGTGAAAATGTTTCAAAAATTTTTTTTTAGGCCTGTCCAGAATGTCGCTTTTTAGGCATGATCGGAGTCATCGTTTTTAGGGACAAAATAGAAATCTGCAATTTTTTGTGAAAATGGTTTTAAAATGTGTTTTTTAGGCCTGTCCAGAATGTCGATAGTTCGGCATGACCGGGGTCACTGTTTTTGTGTCACGAAAATGAGAAAAAAATATCTGCAATTTTTTGTGAAAATGGTTAAAAAAATTTTTAGGCCTGTCCAGAATGTCGCTTTTCGGCATGATCGGAGTCATCGTTTTTAGGGACAAAATAGAAATCTGCAATTTTTGTGAAAATGGTTTTAAAATGTTTTTTTAGGCCTGTCCAGAATGTCGATAGTTCGGCATGACCGGGGTCACTGTTTTTGTGTCACGAAAATGAAAAAAAATATCTGCAATTTTTTGTGAAAATGGTTCTAAAATTTTTTTTAGGCCTGTCAAGAATGTCGCTTTTTCGGCATGATCGGAGTCATCGTTTTTAGGGACAAAATAGAAATCTGCAATTTTTGTGAAAATGGTTCTAAAAATTTTTTTAGGCCTGTCCAGAATGTCGCTTTTTAGGCATGATCGGAGTCATCGTTTTTAGGGACAAAATAGAAATCTGCAATTTTTGTGAAAATGGTTTTAAAATGTGTTTTTAGGCCTGTCCAGAATGTCGATAGTTCGGCATGACCGGGGTCACTGTTTTTGTGTCACGAAAATGAGAAAAAAATATCTGCAATTTTTTGTGAAAATGGTTAAAAAAAAATTTTAGGCCTGTCCAGAATGTCGCTTTTTCGGCATGATCGGAGTCATCGTTTTTAGGGACAAAATAGAAATCTGCAATTTTTGTGAAAATGGTTTTAAAATGTTTTTTTAGGCCTGTCCAGAATGTCGATAGTTCGGCATGACCGGGGTCACTGTTTTTGTGTCACGAAAATGAAGAAAAAAAAATCAGCAATTTTGGGTGAAAATGGTTTTAAAATTTTTTTAGGCCTGTCCAGAATGTCGCTTTTTCGGCATGATCGGAGTCATCATTTTTAGGGACAAAATAGAAATCTGCAATTTTTGTGAAAATGGTTTTAAAATGTTTTTTAGGCCTGTCCAGAATGTCGATAGTTCGGCATGACCGGGGTCACTGTTTTTGTGTCACGAAAATGAAAAAAAAATATCTGCAATTTTTTGTGAAAATGGTTCTAAAAATTTTTTTTAGGCCTGTCAAGAATGTCGCTTTTTCGGCATGATCGGAGTCATCGTTTTTAGGGACAAAATAGAAATCTGCAATTTTTTGTGAAAATGGTTCTAAAATTTTTTTTAGGCCTGTCCAGAATGTCGCTTTTTAGGCATGATCGGAGTCATCGTTTTTAGGGACAAAATAGAAATCTGCAATTTTTTGTGAAAATGGTTTTAAAATGTGTTTTTTAGGCCTGTCCAGAATGTCGATAGTTCGGCATGACCGGGGTCACTGTTTTTGTGTCACGAAAATGAGAAAAAAATATCAGCAATTTTTTGTGAAAATGGTTAAAAAAAATTTTTAGGCCTGTCCAGAATGTCGCTTTTTCGGCATGATCGGAGTCATCGTTTTTAGGGACAAAATAGAAATCTGCAATTTTTGGTGAAAATGGTTTTAAAATGTTTTTTTTAGGCCTGTCCAGAATGTCGATAGTTCGGCATGACCGGGGTCACTGTTTTTGTGTCACGAAAATGAAGAAAAAAAAATCAGCAATTTTTGGTGAAAATGGTTTTTAAAATTTTTTTTAGGCCTGTCCAGAATGTCGCTTTTCGGCATGATCGGAGTCATCATTTTTAGGGACAAAATAGAAATCTGCAATTTTTGTGAAAATGGTTTTAAAATGTTTTTTTAGGCCTGTCCAGAATGTCGATAGTTCGGCATGACCGGGGTCACTGTTTTTGTGTCACGAAAATGAAAAAAAAAATATCTGCAATTTTTTGTGAAAATGGTTCTAAAAAATTTTTTTAGGCCTGTCAAGAATGTCGCTTTTTCGGCATGATCGGAGTCATCGTTTTTAGGGACAAAATAGAAATCTGCAATTTTTTGTGAAAATGGTTTTAAAATGTGTTTTTTAGGCCTGTCCAGAATGTCGATAGTTCGGCATGACCGGGTCACTGTTTTTGTGTCAAAAAATGAAAAAAAGCATTCTGAGCTTTTTTTTGAAAATGGTTCTAAAATGCTTTTTTTTAGGCCTGTCCAAAATGTCGCTAGTTCGGCATGATCGGAGTCATCGTTTTTGGTGACAAAAATAGAAATCTACAATTTTTTGTGAAAATGGTTTTAAAATGTTTTTTTAGGCCTGTCCAGAATGTCGCTAGTTCGGCATGACCGGGGTCACTGTTTTTGTGTCACGAAAATGAAGAAAAAAAAATCAGCAATTTTTGGTGAAAATGGTTTTAAAACATTTTTTTAGACCTGTCCAGAATGTCGCTTTTTCGGCATGATCGGAGTCAACGTTTTTAGGGACAAAATAGAAATCTGCAATTTTTTGTGAAAATGGTTTTAAAATGTTTTTTTTAGGCCTGTCCAGTATGTCGATAGTTCTGCATGACCGGGGTCACTGTTTTTGTGTCAAAAAATGAAAAAAAGAATTCTGAGCTTTTTTTTTGAAAATGGTTCTAAAATGCTTTTTTTTTAGGCCTGTCCAGAATGTCGCTAGTTCGGCATAACCGGGGTCACTGTTTTTGTGTCACGAAAATGAAGAAAAAAAAATCAGCAATTTTTGGTGAAAATGGTTTTAAAATGTGTTTTTTAGGCCTGTCCAGTATGTCGATAGTTCTGCATGACCGGGGTCACTGTTTTTGTGTCAAAAAATGAAAAAAAGAATTCTGAGCTTTTTTTTTGAAAATGGTTCTAAAATGCTTTTTTTTAGGCCTGTCCAGAATGTCTCTTTTTCGGCATGATCGGAGTCATCGTTTTTAGGGACAAAATAGAAATCTGCAATTTTTTGTGAAAATGGTTTTAAAATGTGTTTTTTAGGCCTGTCCAGAATGTCGATAGTTCGGCATGACCGGGGTCACTGTTTTTGTGTCACGAAAATGAGAAAAAAATATCTGCAATTTTTTGTGAAAATGGTTAAAAAAAAAATTTTAGGCCTGTCCAGAATGTCGCTTTTTCGGCATGATCGGAGTCATCGTTTTTAGGGACAAAATA
Source organism: Salmo salar (assembly GCF_905237065.1). NCBI lineage: Eukaryota > Metazoa > Chordata > Actinopteri > Salmoniformes > Salmonidae > Salmo > Salmo salar. Next base: position 6,298 of record NW_025547518.1, read on the forward strand.
GAAATCTGCAATTTTTTGTGAAAATGGTTTTAAAATGTTTTTTTAGGCCTGTCCAGAATGTCGCTAGTTCGGCATAACCGGGGTCACTGTTTTTGTGTCACGAAAATGAAGAAAAAAAATCAGCAATTTTTGGTGAAAATGGTTTTTAAAAATTTTTTTAGGCCTGTCCAGAATGTCGCTTTTTCGGCATGATCGGAGTCATCGTTTTTAGGGACAAAATAGAAATCTGCAATTTTTTGTGAAAATGGTTTTAAAATGTTTTTTTAGGCCTGTCCAGAATGTCGATAGTTCGGTATGACCGGGGTCACTGTTTTTGTGTCAAAAATGAAGAAAAAAAAATCAGCAATTTTTGGTGAAAATGTTTTTTTAAATTTTTTTTAGGCCTGTCCAGAATGTCGCTTTTCGGCATGATCGGAGTCATCGTTTTTAGGGACAAAATAGAAATCTGCAATTTTTTGTGAAAATGGTTTTAAAATGTTTTTTTAGGCCTGTCCAGAATGTCGATAGTTCGGCATGACCGGGGTCACTGTTTTTGTGTCACGAAAATGAAAAAAAAATATCAGCAATTTTTTGTGAAAATGGTTCTAAAAATTTTTTTTAGGCCTGTCAAGAATGTCGCTTTTTCGGCATGATCGGAGTCATCGTTTTTAGGGACAAAATAGAAATCTGCAATTTTTTGTGAAAATGGTTTTAAAATGTGTTTTTTAGGCCTGTCCAGAATGTCGATAGTTCGGCATGACCGGGGTCACTGTTTTTGTGTCAAAAAATGAAGAAAAAAAATCTCAGCAATTTTTGGTGAAAATGGTTTTTAAATTTTTTTTAGGCCTGTCCAGAATGTCGCTTTTTCGGCATGATCGGAGTCATCGTTTTTAGGGACAAAATAGAAATCTGCAATTTTTTGTGAAAATGGTTTTAAAATGTTTTTTTTAGGCCTGTCCAGAATGTCGCTAGTTCGGTATGACCGGGGTCACTGTTTTTGTGTCACGAAAATGAAGAAAAAAAATCTGCCATTTTTGGTGAAAATGTTTTTTAAATTTTTTTAGGCCTGTCCAGAATGTCGCTTTTTCGGCATGATCGGAGTCATCGTTTTTAGGGACAAAATAGAAATCTGCAATTTTTTGTGAAAATGGTTTTAAAATGTTTTTTTAGGCCTGTCCAGAATGTCGATAGTTCGGCATGACCGGGGTCACTGTTTTTGTGTCACGAAAATGAAGAAAAAATATCTGCAATTTTTTGTGAAAATGGTTTTAAAAATTTTTTTAGGCCTGTCAAGAATGTCGCTTTTTCGGCATGATCGGAGTCATCGTTTTTAGGGACAAAATAGAAATCTGCAATTTTTTGTGAAAATGGTTTTAAAATGTTTTTTTAGGCCTGTCCAGAATGTCGATAGTTCGGCATGACCGGGGTCACTGTTTTTGTGTCACGAAAATGAAGAAAAAGAATTCTGAGCATTTTTTTGAAAATGGTTCTAAAATGCTTTTTTTTAGGCCTGTCCAAAATGTCGCTAGTTCGGCATGATCGGAGTCATCGTTTTTGGTGACAAAAATAGAAATCTACAATTTTTGTGAAAATGGTTTTAAAATGTTTTTTTAGGCCTGTCCAGAATGTCGATAGTTCGGCATGACCGGGGTCACTGTTTTTGTGTCACGAAAATGAAGAAAAAATATCAGCAATTTTTTGTGAAAATGGTTCTAAAATTTTTTTAGGCCTGTCCAGAATGTCGCTTTTTCGGCATGATCGGAGTCATCGTTTTTAGGGACAAAATAGAAATCTGCAATTTTTGTGAAAATGGTTTTAAAATGTGTTTTTTAGGCCTGTCCAGAATGTCGATAGTTCGGCATGACCGGGGTCACTGTTTTTGTGTCAAAAAATGAAAAAAAAGAATTCTGAGCTTTTTTGTGAAAATGGTTCTAAAATGCTTTTTTTAGGCCTGTCCAGAATGTCGCTAGTTCGGCATGATCGGAGTCATCGTTTTTGGTGACAAAAATAGAAATCTACAATTTTTTGTGAAAATGGTTTTAAAATGTTTTTTTAGGCCTGTCCAGAATGTCGCTAGTTCGGCATGACCGGGGTCACTGTTTTTGTGTCACGAAAATGAAAAAAAAAAATCTGCAATTTTTGGTGAAAATGGTTTTAAAACATTTTTTTAGACCTGTCCAGAATGTCGCTTTTTCGGCATGATCGGAGTCATCGTTTTTAGGGACAAAATAGAAATCTGCAATTTTTTGTGAAAATGGTTTTAAAATGTTTTTTTTAGGCCTGTCCAGAATGTCGATAGTTCGGCATGACCGGGGTCACTGTTTTTGTGTCAAAAAATGAAAAAAAGAATTCTGAGCTTTTTTTTTGAAAATGGTTCTAAAATGCTTTTTTTTTAGGCCTGTCCAAAATGTCGCTAGTTCGGCATGATCGGAGTCATCGTTTTTGGTGACAAAAAAAAAAATATCTGCAATTTTTTGTGAAAATGGTTCTAAAAATTTTTTTTAGGCCTGTCCAGAATGTCGCTTTTTCGGCATGATCGGAGTCATCATTTTTAGGGACAAAATAGAAATCTGCAATTATTTGTGAAAATGTTTTTAAAATGTTTTTTTAGGCCTGTCCAGAATGTCGATAGTTCGGCATGACCGGGGTCACTGTTTTTGTGTCACGAAAATGAAAAAAAAATATCTGCAATTTTTTGTGAAAATGGTTCTAAAATTTTTTTTTAGGCCTGTCAAGAATGTCGCTTTTTCGGCATGATCGGAGTCATCGTTTTTAGGGACAAAATAGAAATCTGCAATTTTTTGTGAAAATGGTTTTAAAATGTGTTTTTTAGGCCTGTCCAGAATGTCGATAGTTCGGCATGACCGGGGTCACTGTTTTTGTGTCAAAAAATGAAAAAAAGCATTCTGAGCTTTTTTTAAAAAAATGGTTCTAAAATGCTTTTTTTTTAGGCCTGTCCAAAATGTCGCTTTTTCGGCATGATCGGAGTCATCGTTTTTAGTGACAAAATAGAAATCTGCAATTTTTGTGAAAATGGTTTTAAAATGTTTTTTTAGGCCTGTCCAGAATGTCGATAGTTCGGCATGACCGGGGTCACTGTTTTTGTGTCAAAAAATGAAAAAAAGAATTCTGAGCTTTTTTTGGAAAATGGTTCTAAAATGCTTTTTTTTAGGCCTGTCCAGAATGTCGCTAGTTCGGCATAATCGGAGTCACCGTTTTTGGGACGAAAATGAAGAAAAAAAATCTGCAATTTTTGTGAAAATGGTTTTTAAAATGTTTTTTAGGCCTGTCCAGAATGTCGCTAGTTCGGCATGACCGGGGTCACTGTTTTTGTGTCACGAAAATGAAAAAAAAATATCTGCAATTTCTTGTGAAAATGGTTCTAAAATTTTTTTTAGGCCTGTCCAGAATGTCGCTTTTTCGGCATGATCGGAGTCATCGTTTTTAGGGACAAAATAGAAATCTGCAATTTTTTGTGAAAATGGTTTTAAAATGTTTTTTTAGGCCTGTCCAGAATGTCGATAGTTCGGCATGACCGGGGTCACTGTTTTTGTGTCAAAAAATGAAAAAAAGAATTCTGAGCTTTTTTTTTGAATATGGTTCTAAAATGCTTTTTTTTAGGCCTGTCCAGAATGTCGCTAGTTCGGCATGATCGGAGTCATCGTTTTTGGTGACAAAAATAGAAATCTACAATTTTTTGTGAAAATGGTTTTAAAATGTTTTTTTTAGGCCTGTCCAGAATGTCGCTTTTTCGGCATGATCGGAGTCACCGTTTTTAGGGACAAAATAGAAATCTGCAATTTTTTGTGAAAATGGTTTTAAAATGTTTTTTTAGGCCTGTCCAGAATGTCGATAGTTCGGCATGACCGGGGTCACTGTTTTTGTGTCAAAAAATGAAAAAAGAATTCTGAGCTTTTTTTGAAAATGGTTCTAAAATGCTTTTTTTTAGGCCTGTCCAGAATGTCGCTAGTTCGGCATGATCGGAGTCATCGTTTTTGGTGACAAAAATAGAAATCTACAATTTTTGTGAAAATGGTTTTAAAATGTTTTTTTTAGGCCTGTCCAGAATGTCGCTTTTTCGGCATGATCGGAGTCACCGTTTTTAGGGACAAAATAGAAATCTGCAATTTTTTGTGAAAATGGTTTTAAAATGTTTTTTTAGGCCTGTCCAGAATGTCGATAGTTCGGCATGACCGGGGTCACTGTTTTTGTGTCACGAAAATGAAAAAAAATATCTGCAATTTTTTGTGAAAATGGTTCTAAAATTTTTTTAGGCCTGTCCAGAATGTCGCTTTTTCGGCATGATCGGAGTCATCGTTTTTAGGGACAAAATATAAATCTGCAATTTTTTGTGAAAATGGTTTTAAAATGTTTTTTTAGGCCTGTCCAGAATGTCGATAGTTCGGCATGACCGGGGTCACTGTTTTTGTGTCAAAAAATGAAAAAAGAATTCTGAGCTTTTTTTTGAATATGGTTCTAAAATGCTTTTTTTTAGGCCTGTCCAAAATGTCGCTAGTTCGGCATGATCGGAGTCATCGTTTTTAGGGACAAAATAGAAATCTGCAATTTTTGTGAAAATGGTTTTAAAATGTTTTTTTTAGGCCTGTCCAGAATGTCGCTAGTTCGGCATGACCGGGGTCACTGTTTTTGTGTCACGAAAATGAAGAAAAAAAATCAGCAATTTTTGGTGAAAATGGTTTTAAAATTTTTTTTAGGCCTGTCCAGAATGTCGCTTTTTCGGCATGATCGGAGTCATCGTTTTTAGGGACAAAATAGAAATCTGCAATTTTTGTGAAAATGGTTTTAAAATGTTTTTTTAGGCCTGTCCAGAATGTCGATAGTTCGGCATGACCGGGGTCACTGTTTTTGTGTCAAAAATGAAAAAAAGAATTCTGAGCTTTTTTTTTGAAAATGGTTCTAAAATGCTTTTTTTTAGGCCTGTCCAAAATGTCGCTAGTTCGGCATGATCGGAGTCATCGTTTTTGGTGACAAAAATAGAAATCTACAATTTTTGTGAAAATGGTTTTAAAATGTTTTTTTAGGCCTGTCCAGAATGTCGCTTTTTCGGCATGATCGGAGTCACCGTTTTTAGGGACAAAATAGAAATCTGCAATTTTTGTGGAAATGGTTTTAAAATGTTTTTTTAGGCCTGTCCAGAATGTCGATAGTTCGGCATGACCGGGGTCACTGTTTTTGTGTCACGAAAATGAAAAAAAAATATCTGCAATTTCTTGTGAAAATGGTTCTAAAATTTTTTTAGGCCTGTCCAGAATGTCGCTTTTTCGGCATGATCGGAGTCATCGTTTTTAGGGACAAAATAGAAATCTGCAATTTTTTGTGAAAATGGTTTTAAAATGTTTTTTTAGGCCTGTCCAGAATGTCGATAGTTCGGCATGACCGGGGTCACTGTTTTTGTGTCAAAAAATGAAAAAAGAATTCTGAGCTTTTTTTTGAAAATGGTTCTAAAATGCTTTTTTTAGGCCTGTCCAAAATGTCGCTTAGTTCGGCATGATCGGAGTCATCGTTTTTAGGGACAAAATAGAAATCTGCAATTTTTTGTGAAAATGGTTTTAAAATGTTTTTTTTAGGCCTGTCCAGAATGTCGCTAGTTCGGCATGACCGGGGTCACTGTTTTTGTGTCACGAAAATGAAGAAAAAAAATCAGCAATTTTTGGTGAAAATGGTTTTAAAACATTTTTTAGACCTGTCCAGAATGTCGCTTTTTCGGCATGATCGGAGTCATCGTTTTTAGGGACAAAATAGAAATCTGCAATTTTTTGTGAAAATGGTTTTAAAATGTTTTTTTAGGCCTGTCCAGAATGTCGATAGTTCGGCATGACCGGGGTCACTGTTTTTGTGTCAAAAAATGAAAAAAGAATTCTGAGCTTTTTTTTTAAAATGGTTCTAAAATGCTTTTTTTTAGGCCTGTCCAAAATGTCGCTAGTTCGGCATGATCGGAGTCATCGTTTTTGGTGACAAAAATAGAAATCTGCAATTTTTTGTGAAAATGGTTTTAAAATGTTTTTTTAGGCCTGTCCAGAATGTCGCTTTTTCGGCATGATCGGAGTCATCATTTTTAGGGACAAAATAGAAATCTGCAATTTTTGTGAAAATGGTTTTAAAATGTTTTTTTAGGCCTGTCCAGAATGTCGATAGTTCGGCATGACCGGGGTCACTGTTTTTGTGTCACGAAAATGAAAAAAAATATCTGCAATTTTTGTGAAAATGGTTCTAAAAATTTTTTTAGGCCTGTCAAGAATGTCGCTTTTTCGGCATGATCGGAGTCATCGTTTTTAGGGACAAAATAGAAATCTGCAATTTTTGTGAAAATGGTTTTAAAATGTGTTTTTTAGGCCTGTCCAGAATGTCGATAGTTCGGCATGACCGGGTCACTGTTTTTGTGTCAAAAAATGAAAAAAAGCATTCTGAGCTTTTTTTTGAAAATGGTTCTAAAATGCTTTTTTTTAGGCCTGTCCAAAATGTCGCTAGTTCGGCATGATCGGAGTCATCGTTTTTGGTGACAAAATAGAAATCTGCAATTTTTTGTGAAAATGGTTTTAAAATGTTTTTTTTTAGGCCTGTCCAGAATGTCGCTAGTTCGGCATGACCGGGGTCACTGTTTTTGTGTCACGAAAATGAAGAAAAAAAATCAGCAATTTTTGGTGAAAATGGTTTTAAAACATTTTTTTAGGCCTGTCCAGAATGTCGCTTTTTCGGCATGATCGGAGTCATCGTTTTTAGGGACAAAATAGAAATCTGCAATTTTTTGTGAAAATGGTTTTAAAATGTTTTTTTAGGCCTGTCCAGAATGTCGATAGTTCTGCATGACCGGGGTCACTGTTTTTGTGTCAAAAAATGAAAAAAAGAATTCTGAGCTTTTTTTTGAAAATGGTTCTAAAATGCTTTTTTTTAGGCCTGTCCAGAATGTCGCTAGTTCGGCATAACCGGGTCACTGTTTTTGTGTCACGAAAATGAAGAAAAAAATCTGCAATTTTTGGTGAAAATGGTTTTAAAATGTGTTTTTAGGCCTGTCCAGAATGTCGATAGTTCTGCATGACCGGGGTCACTGTTTTTGTGTCAAAAATGAAAAAAAGAATTCTGAGCAATTTTTTTGAAAATGGTTCTAAAATGTTTTTTTAGGCCTGTCCAGAATGTCGCTTTTTCGGCATGATCGGAGTCATCGTTTTTAGGGACAAAATAGAAATCTGCAATTTTTTGTGAAAATGGTTTTAAAATGGGTTTTTAGGCCTGTCCAGAATGTCGATAGTTCGGCATGACCGGGGTCACTGTTTTTGTGTCACGAAAATGAGAAAAAAATATCTGCAATTTTTTGTGAAAATGGTTAAAAAAAATTTTTAGGCCTGTCCAGAATGTCGCTTTTTCGGCATGATCGGAGTCATCGTTTTTAGGGACAAAATAGAAATCTGCAATTTTTTGTGAAAATGGTTTTAAAATGTTTTTTTAGGCCTGTCCAGAATGTCGCTAGTTCGGCATGACCGGGGTCACTGTTTTTGTGTCACGAAAATGAAAAAAAAAAATCAGCAATTTTTGGTGAAAATGTTTTTTAAATTTTTTTTAGGCCTGTCCAGAATGTCGCTTTTTCGGCATGATCGGAGTCATCGTTTTTAGGGACAAAATAGAAATCTGCAATTTTTGTGAAAATGGTTTTAAAATGTTTTTTAGGCCTGTCCAGAATGTCGATAGTTCGGCATGACCGGGGTCACTGTTTTTGTGTCACGAAAATGAAAAAAAAATATCAGCAATTTTTTGTGAAAATGGTTCTAAAATTTTTTTTAGGCCTGTCAAGAATGTCGCTTTTTCGGCATGATCGGAGTCATCGTTTTTAGGGACAAAATAGAAATCTGCAATTTTTGTGAAAATGGTTTTAAAATGTGTTTTTTAGGCCTGTCCAGAATGTCGATAGTTCGGCATGACCGGGTCACTGTTTTTGTGTCAACGAAAATGAAGAAAAAAAATCAGCAATTTTTGGTGAAAATGGTTTTAAAATTTTTTTAGGCCTGTCCAGAATGTCGCTTTTTCGGCATGATCGGAGTCATCGTTTTTAGGGACAAAATAGAAATCTGCAATTTTTTGTGAAAATGGTTTTAAAATGTTTTTTTAGGCCTGTCCAGAATGTCGATAGTTCGGTATGACCGGGGTCACTGTTTTTGTGTCAAAAATGAAGAAAAAAAATCTGCCATTTTTGGTGAAAATGGTTTTTAAATTTTTTTAGGCCTGTCCAGAATGTCGCTTTTCGGCATGATCGGAGTCATCGTTTTTAGGGACAAAATAGAAATCTGCAATTTTTGTGAAAATGGTTTTAAAATGTTTTTTTAGGCCTGTCCAGAATGTCGATAGTTCGGCATGACCGGGGTCACTGTTTTTGTGTCACGAAAATGAAAAAAAATATCTGCAATTTTTGTGAAAATGGTTCTAAAAATTTTTTTAGGCCTGTCAAGAATGTCGCTTTTCGGCATGATCGGAGTCATCGTTTTTAGGGACAAAATAGAAATCTGCAATTTTTTGTGAAAATGGTTTTAAAATGTTTTTTTTAGGCCTGTCCAGAATGTCGATAGTTCGGCATGACCGGGGTCACTGTTTTTGTGTCAAAAAATGAAAAAAAGAATTCTGAGCTTTTTTTTGAAAATGGTTCTAAAATGCTTTTTTTTAGGCCTGTCCAAAATGTCGCTAGTTCGGCATGATCGGAGTCATCGTTTTTGGTGACAAAAATAGAAATCTACAATTTTTGTGAAAATGGTTTTAAAATGTTTTTTTAGGCCTGTCCAGAATGTCGATAGTTCGGCATGACCGGGGTCACTGTTTTTGTGTCACGAAAATGAAAAAAAATATCTGCAATTTTTTGTGAAAATGGTTCTAAAATTTTTTTTAGGCCTGTCAAGAATGTCGCTTTTTCGGCATGATCGGAGTCATCGTTTTTAGGGACAAAATAGAAATCTGCAATTTTTGTGAAAATGGTTTTAAAATGTTTTTTTTAGGCCTGTCCAGAATGTCGATAGTTCGGCATGACCGGGGTCACTGTTTTTGTGTCAAAAAATGAAAAAAAGCATTCTGAGCTTTTTTTTGAAAATGGTTCTAAAATGCTTTTTTTTTAGGCCTGTCCAGAATGTCGCTAGTTCGGCATGATCGGAGTCATCGTTTTTGGTGACAAAAATAGAAATCTACAATTTTTTGTGAAAATGGTTTTAAAATGTTTTTTTTTAGGCCTGTCCAGAATGTCGCTAGTTCGGCATGACCGGGGTCACTGTTTTTGTGTCACGAAAATGAAGAAAAAAAATCAGCAATTTTTGGTGAAAATGGTTTTAAAACATTTTTTAGGCCTGTCCAGAATGTCGCTTTTTCGGCATGATCGGAGTCATCGTTTTTAGGGACAAAATAGAAATCTGCAATTTTTTGTGAAAATGGTTTTAAAATGTTTTTTTAGGCCTGTCCAGAATGTCGATAGTTCGGCATGACCGGGGTCACTGTTTTTGTGTCAAAAAATGAAAAAAAGAATTCTGAGCTTTTTTTTGAAAATGGTTCTAAAATGCTTTTTTTTAGGCCTGTCCAGAATGTCGCTTTTTCGGCATGATCGGAGTCATCGTTTTTAGGGACAAAATAGAAATCTGCAATTTTTGTGAAAATGTTTTAAAATGTTTTTTTTAGGCCTTTCCAGTATGTCGATAGTTCTGCATGACCGGGGTCACTGTTTTTGTGTCAAAAAATGAAAAAAAGAATTCTGAGCTTTTTTTTTGAAAATGGTTCTAAAATGCTTTTTTTTTAGGCCTGTCCAGAATGTCGCTAGTTCGGCATAACCGGGGTCACTGTTTTTGTGTCACGAAAATGAAGAAAAAAAAATCAGCAATTTTTGGTGAAAATGGTTTTTAAAAATTTTTTGGGGCCTGTCCAGAATGTCGCTAGTTCGGCATGACCGGGGTCACTGTTTTTAGGGACAAAATAGAAATCTGCAATTTTTTGTGAAAATGGTTTTAAAATGTTTTTTTTAGGCCTGTCCAGAATGTCGATAGTTCGGCATGACCGGGGTCACTGTTTTTGTGTCAAAAAATGAAAAAAAGAATTCTGAGCTTTTTTTGGAATATGGTTCTAAAATGCTTTTTTTTTAGGCCTGTCCAAAATGTCGCTAGTTCGGCATGATCGGAGTCATCGTTTTTGGTGACAAAAATAGAAATCTACAATTTTTTTGTGAAAATGGTTTTAAAATGTTTTTTTTAGGCCTGTCCAGAATGTCGCTTTTTCGGCATGATCGGAGTCACCGTTTTTAGGGACAAAATAGAAATCTGCAATTTTTTGTGAAAATGGTTTTAAAATGTTTTTTTTAGGCCTGTCCAGAATGTCGATAGTTCGGCATGACCGGGGTCACTGTTTTTGTGTCAAAAAATGAAAAAAAGAATTCTGAGCTTTTTTTTGAATATGGTTCTAAAATGCTTTTTTTTAGGCCTGTCCAAAATGTCGCTAGTTCGGCATGATCGGAGTCATCGTTTTTGGTGACAAAAATAGAAATCTACAATTTTTTGTGAAAATGGTTTTAAAATGTTTTTTTTAGGCCTGTCCAGAATGTCGCTTTTCGGCATGATCGGAGTCATCGTTTTTAGGGACAAAATAGAAATCTGCAATTTTTGTGGAAATGGTTTTAAAATGTTTTTTTAGGCCTGTCCAGAATGTCGATAGTTCGGCATGACCGGGGTCACTGTTTTTGTGTCACGAAAATGAAAAAAAAATATCTGCAATTTCTTGTGAAAATGGTTCTAAAATTTTTTTTAGGCCTGTCCAGAATGTCGCTTTTTCGGCATGATCGGAGTCATCGTTTTTAGGGACAAAATAGAAATCTGCAATTTTTTGTGAAAATGGTTTTAAAATGTTTTTTTAGGCCTGTCCAGAATGTCGATAGTTCGGCATGACCGGGGTCACTGTTTTTGTGTCAAAAAATGAAAAAAGAATTCTGAGCTTTTTTTTGAAAATGGTTCTAAAATGCTTTTTTTTAGGCCTGTCCAAAATGTCGCTAGTTCGGCATGATCGGAGTCATCGTTTTTGGTGACAAAAATAGAAATCTACAATTTTTTGTGAAAATGGTTTTAAAATGTTTTTTTTAGGCCTGTCCAGAATGTCGCTTTTTCGGCATGATCGGAGTCACCGTTTTTAGGGACAAAATAGAAATCTGCAATTTTTTGTGGAAATGGTTTTAAAATGTTTTTTTTAGGCCTGTCCAGAATGTCGATAGTTCGGCATGACCGGGGTCACTGTTTTTGTGTCACGAAAATGAAAAAAAAATATCTGCAATTTCTTGTGAAAATGGTTCTAAAATTTTTTTTTAGGCCTGTCCAGAATGTCGCTTTTTCGGCATGATCGGAGTCATCGTTTTTAGGGACAAAATATAAATCTGCAATTTTTTGTGAAAATGGTTTTAAAATGTTTTTTTAGGCCTGTCCAGAATGTCGATAGTTCGGCATGACCGGGGTCACTGTTTTTGTGTCACGAAAATGAAAAAAAAATATCTGCAATTTTTTGTGAAAATGGTTCTAAAAATTTTTTTAGGCCTGTCAAGAATGTCGCTTTTTCGGCATGATCGGAGTCATCGTTTTTAGGGACAAAATAGAAATCTGCAATTTTTGTGAAAATGGTTTTAAAATGTTTTTTTAGGCCTGTCCAGAATGTCGATAGTTCGGCATGACCGGGGTCACTGTTTTTGTGTCAAAAAATGAAAAAAAGAATTGTGAGCTTTTTTTTTGAAAATGGTTCTAAAATGCTTTTTTTTAGGCCTGTCCAAAATGTCGCTAGTTCGGCATGATCGGAGTCATCTTTTTGGTGACAAAAATAGAAATCTACAATTTTTTGTGAAAATGGTTTTAAAATGTTTTTTTTAGGCCTGTCCAGAATGTCGATAGTTCGGCATGACCGGGGTCACTGTTTTTGTGTCACGAAAATGAAAAAAAAATATCTGCAATTTTTTGTGAAAATGGTTCTAAAATTTTTTTTTAGGCCTGTCAAGAATGTCGCTTTTTCGGCATGATCGGAGTTATCGTTTTTAGGGACAAAATAGAAATCTGCAATTTTTTGTGAAAATGGTTTTAAAATGTTTTTTTAGGCCTGTCCAGAATGTCGATAGTTCGGCATGACCGGGGTCACTGTTTTTGTGTCAAAAAATGAAAAAAAGAATTCTGAGCTTTTTATTTGAAAATGGTTCTAAAATGCTTTTTTTTTAGGCCTGTCCAAAATGTCGCTAGTTCGGCATGATCGGAGTCATCGTTTTTGGTGACAAAAAAAAAAATATCTGCAATTTCTTGTGAAAATGGTTCTAAAAATTTTTTTTAGGCCTGTCCAGAATGTCGCTTTTTCGGCATGATCGGAGTCATCATTTTTAGGGACAAAATAGAAATCTGCAATTATTTGTGAAAATGGTTTTAAAATGTTTTTTTTAGGCCTGTCCAGAATGTCGATAGTTCGGTATGACCGGGGTCACTGTTTTTGTGTCAAAAAATGAAGAAAAAAAATTCAGCCATTTTTGGTGAAAATGTTTTTTAAAATGTTTTTTTTAGGCCTGTCCAGAATGTCGCTAGTTCGGCATAACCGGGGTCACTGTTTTTGTGTCACGAAAATGAAGAAAAAAAAATCAGCAATTTTTGGTGAAAATGGTTTTTAAATTTTTTTTAGGCCTGTCCAGAATGTCGCTAGTTCGGCATGACCGGGGTCACTGTTTTTGTGTCACGAAAATGAAGAAAAAAAAATCAGCAATTTTTGGTGAAAATGGTTTTAAAACATTTTTTTAGACTTGTCCACAATGTCGCTTTTTCGGCATGATCGGAGTCATCGTTTTTAGGGACAAAATAGAAATCTGCAATTTTTTGTGAAAATGGTTTTAAAATGTTTTTTTTAGGCCTGTCCAGAATGTCGATAGTTCGGCATGACCGGGGTCACTGTTTTTGTGTCAAAAAATGAAAAAAAGAATTCTGAGCTTTTTTTTGAAAATGGTTCTAAAATGCTTTTTTTTTAGGCCTGTCCAAAATGTCGCTAGTTCGGCATGATCGGAGTCATCGTTTTTGGTGACAAAAATAGAAATCTACAATTTTTTGTGAAAATGGTTTTAAAATGTTTTTTTTAGGCCTGTCCAGAATGTCGATAGTTCGGCATGACCGGGGTCACTGTTTTTGTGTCACGAAAATGAAAAAAAATATCTGCAATTTCTTGTGAAAATGGTTCTAAAATTTTTTTTAGGCCTGTCCAGAATGTCGCTTTTTCGGCATGATCGGAGTCATCGTTTTTGGTGACAAAAATAGAAATCTACAATTTTTTGTGAAAATGGTTTTAAAATGTTTTTTAGGCCTGTCCAGAATGTCGCTTTTCGGCATGATCGGAGTCACCGTTTTTAGGGACAAAATAGAAATCTGCAATTTTTTGTGAAAATGGTTTTAAAATGTTTTTTTTAGGCCTGTCCAGAATGTCGATAGTTCGGCATGACCGGGGTCACTGTTTTTGTGTCACGAAAATGAAAAAAAATATCTGCAATTTCTTGTGAAAATGGTTCTAAAAATTTTTTTTTAGGCCTGTCCAGAATGTCGATAGTTCGGCATGACCGGGGTCACTGTTTTTGTGTCAAAAAATGAAAAAAAGAATTCTGAGCTTTTTTTTTTAATATGGTTCTAAAATGCTTTTTTTTTTAGGCCTGTCCAAAATGTCGCTAGTTCGGCATGATCGGAGTCATCGTTTTTGGTGACAAAAATAGAAATCTACAATTTTTTGTGAAAATGGTTTTAAAATGTTTTTTTAGGCCTGTCCAGAATGTCGCTTTCGGCATGATCGGAGTCACCGTTTTTAGGGACAAAATAGAAATCTGCAATTTTTGTGAAAATGGTTTTAAAATGTTTTTTTAGGCCTGTCCAGAATGTCGATAGTTCGGCATGACCGGGGTCACTGTTTTTGTGTCAAAAAATGAAAAAAAGAATTCTGAGCTTTTTTTTGAAAATGGTTCTAAAATGCTTTTTTTTAGGCCTGTCCAGAATGTCGCTAGTTCGGCATAACCGGGGTCACTGTTTTTGTGTCACGAAAATGAAGAAAAAAAAATCAGCAATTTTTGGTGAAAATGGTTTTAAAATTTTTTTAGGCCTGTCCAGAATGTCGCTTTTTCGGCATGATCGGAGTCATCGTTTTTAGGGACAAAATAGAAATCTGCAATTTTTTGTGAAAATGGTTCTAAAATTTTTTTTTAGGCCTGTCCAGTATGTCGATAGTTCTGCATGACCGGGGTCACTGTTTTTGTGTCAAAAATGAAAAAAAGAATTCTGAGCTTTTTTTTGAAAATGGTTCTAAAATGCTTTTTTTTAGGCCTGTCCAGAATGTCGCTAGTTCGGCATAACCGGGGTCACTGTTTTTGTGTCACGAAAATGAAAAAAAATATCTGCAATTTTTGGTGAAAATGGTTCTAAAATTTTTTTTATGCCTGTCCAGAATGTCGCTTTTCGGCATGATCGGAGTCATCGTTTTTAGGGACAAAATAGAAATCTGCAATTTTTTGTGAAAATGGTTTTAAAATGTTTTTTTAGGCCTGTCCAGAATGTCGATAGTTCGGCAGGACCGGGGTCACTGTTTTTGTGTCACGAAAATGAAAAAAAAATATCTGCAATTTTTTGTGAAAATGGTTCTAAAATTTTTTTTTAGGCCTGTCCAGAATGTCGCTTTTTCGGCATGATCGGAGTCATCGTTTTTAGGGACAAAATAGAAATCTGCAATTTTTTGTGAAAATGGTTTTAAAATGTGTTTTTTAGGCCTGTCCAGAATGTCGATAGTTCGGCATGACCGGGGTCACTGTTTTTGTGTCACGAAAATGAGAAAAAAATATCTGCAATTTTTCGTGAAAATGGTTAAAAAAAAAAAATTTAGGCCTGTCCAGAATGTCGCTTTTTCGGCATGATCGGAGTCTTCGTTTTTAGGGACAAAATAGAAATCTGCAATTTTTTGTGAAAATGGTTTTAAAATGTTTTTTTTAGGCCTGTCCAGAATGTCGATAGTTCGGTATGACCGGGGTCACTGTTTTTGTGTCAAAAAATGAAGAAAAAAAAATCTGCCATTTTTGGTGAAAATGTTTTTTAAAATGTTTTTTTAGGCATGTCCAGAATGTCGCTAGTTCGGCATAACCGGGGTCACTGTTTTTGTGTAACGAAAATGAAAAAAAAAAAATCAGCAATTTTTGGTGAAAATGATTTTTAAATTTTTTTTTAGGCCTGTCCAGAATGTCGCTAGTTCGGCATGACCGGGGTCACTGTTTTTGTGTCACGAAAATGAAGAAAAAAAAATCAGCAATTTTTGGTGAAAATGGTTTTAAAACATTTTTTAGACCTGTCCAGAATGTCGCTTTTTCGGCATGATCGGAGTCATCGTTTTTAGGGACAAAATAGAAATCTGCAATTTTTTGTGAAAATGGTTTTAAAATGTTTTTTTTAGGCCTGTCCAGAATGTCGATAGTTCGGCATGACCGGGGTCACTGTTTTTGTGTCAAAAAATGAAAAAGAATTCTGAGCTTTTTTTTGAAAATGGTTCTAAAATGCTTTTTTTTAGGCCTGTCCAAAATGTCGCTAGTTCGGCATGATCGGAGTCATCGTTTTTGGTGACAAAAATAGAAATCTACAATTTTTTGTGAAAATGGTTTTAAAATGTTTTTTTTAGGCCTGTCCAGAATGTCGATAGTTCGGCATGACCGGGGTCACTGTTTTTGTGTCACGAAAATGAAAAAAAATATCTGCAATTTCTTGTGAAAATGGTTCAAAATTTTTTTTAGGCCTGTCCAGAATGTCGATAGTTCGGCATGACCGGGGTCACTGTTTTTGTGTCAAAAAATGAAAAAAGAATTCTGAGCTTTTTTTTGAATATGGTTCTAAAATGCTTTTTTTTAGGCCTGTCCAAAATGTCGCTAGTTCGGCATGATCGGAGTCATCGTTTTTGGTGACAAAAATAGAAATCTACAATTTTTGTGAAAATGGTTTTAAAATGTTTTTTTAGGCCTGTCCAGAATGTCGATAGTTCGGCATGACCGGGGTCACTGTTTTTGTGTCACGAAAATGAAAAAAAATATCTGCAATTTCTTGTGAAAATGGTTCTAAAATTTTTTTTTTAGGCCTGTCCAGAATGTCGATAGTTCGGCATGACCGGGGTCACTGTTTTTGTGTCAAAAAATGAAAAAAAGAATTCTGAGCTTTTTTTTGAATATGGTTCTAAAATGCTTTTTTTTTAGGCCTGTCCAAAATGTCGCTAGTTCGGCATGATCGGAGTCATCGTTTTTGGTGACAAAAATAGAAATCTACAATTTTTTGGTGAAAATGGTTTTAAAATGTTTTTTTTAGGCCTGTCCAGAATGTCGCTTTTTCGGCATGATCGGAGTCACCGTTTTTAGGGACAAAATAGAAATCTGCAATTTTTTGTGAAAATGGTTTTAAAATGTTTTTTTTAGGCCTGTCCAGAATGTCGATAGTTCGGCATGACCGGGGTCACTGTTTTTGTGTCACGAAAATGAAAAAAAAATATCTGCAATTTTTGGTGAAAATGGTTTTAAAATGTTTTTTTTAGGCCTGTCCAGAATGTCGATAGTTCGGCATGACCGGGGTCACTGTTTTTGTGTCAAAAAATGAAAAAAAGAATTCTGAGCTTTTTTTTTAATATGGTTCTAAAATGCTTTTTTTTTAGGCCTGTCCAAAATGTCGCTAGTTCGGCATGATCGGAGTCATCGTTTTTGGTGACAAAAATAGAAATCTACAATTTTTTTGTGAAAATGGTTTTAAAATGTTTTTTTTAGGCCTGTCCAGAATGTCGCTTTTTCGGCATGATCGGAGTCACCGTTTTTAGGGACAAAATAGAAATCTGCAATTTTTTGTGAAAATGGTTTTAAAATGTTATTTTTAGGCCTGTCCAGAATGTCGATAGTTCGGCATGACCGGGGTCACTGTTTTTGTGTCACGAAAATGAAAAAAAAATATCTGCAATTTCTTGTGAAAATGGTTCTAAAAATTTTTTTAGGCCTGTCCAGAATGTCGCTTTTTCGGCATGATCGGAGTCACCGTTTTTAGGGACAAAATAGAAATCTGCAATTTTTTGTGAAAATGGTTTTAAAATGTTTTTTTAGGCCTGTCCAGAATGTCGATAGTTCGGCATGACCGGGGTCACTGTTTTTGTGTCAAAAAATAAAAAAAAGAATTCTGAGCTTTTTTTTGAAAATGGTTCTAAAATGCTTTTTTTTTAGGCCTGTCCAGAATGTCGCTAGTTCGGCATAACCGGGGTCACTGTTTTTGTGTCACGAAAATGAAAAAAAAATATCTGCAATTTTTGGTGAAAATGGTTCTAAAATTTTTTTTATGCCTGTCCAGAATGTCGCTTTTCGGCATGATCGGAGTCATCGTTTTTAGGGACAAAATAGAAATCTGCAATTTTTGTGAAAATGGTTTTAAAATGTGTTTTTTAGGCCTGTCCAGAATGTCGATAGTTCGGCATGACCGGGGTCACTGTTTTTGTGTCACGAAAATGAGAAAAAAATATCTGCAATTTTTTGTGAAAATGGTTAAAAAAAAATTTTAGGCCTGTCCAGAATGTCGCTTTTTCGGCATGATCGGAGTCATCGTTTTTAGGGACAAAATAGAAATCTGCAATTTTTTGTGAAAATGGTTTTAAAATGTTTTTTTTAGGCCTGTCCAGAATGTCGATAGTTCGGTATGACCGGGGTCAATGTTTTTGTGTCAAAAAATGAAGAAAAAAAAAAGCCATTTTTGGTGAAAATGGTTTTTAAATTTTTTTTTAGGCCTGTCCAGAATGTCGCTTTTTCGGCATGATCGGAGTCATCGTTTTTAGGGACAAAATAGAAATCTGCAATTTTTTGTGAAAATGGTTTTAAAATGTTTTTTTAGGCCTGTCCAGAATGTCGATAGTTCGGCATGACCGGGGTCACTGTTTTTGTGTCACGAAAATGAAGAAGAAAAAAATCAGCAATTTTTGGTGAAAATGGTTTTAAAAAAAAATCTTAGGCCTGTCCAGAATGTCGCTTTTTCGGCATGATCGGAGTCATCATTTTTAGGGACAAAATAGAAATCTGCAATTTTTTGTGAAAATGGTTTTAAAATGTTTTTTTAGGCCTGTCCAGAATGTCGATAGTTCGGCATGACCGGGGTCACTGTTTTTGTGTCACGAAAATGAAAAAAAAAATATCTGCAATTTTTTGTGAAAATGGTTCTAAAAATTTTTTTAGGCCTGTCAAGAATGTCGCTTTTTCGGCATGATCGGAGTCATCGTTTTTAGGGACAAAATAGAAATCTGCAATTTTTTGTGAAAATGGTTTTAAAATGTGTTTTTTAGGCCTGTCCAGAATGTCGATAGTTCGGCATGACCGGGTCACTGTTTTTGTGTCAAAAAATGAAAAAAAGCATTCTGAGCTTTTTTTTTGAAAATGGTTCTAAAATGCTTTTTTTTTAGGCCTGTCCAAAATGTCGCTAGTTCGGCATGATCGGAGTCATCGTTTTTGGTGACAAAAATAGAAATCTACAATTTTTTGTGAAAATGGTTTTAAAATGTTTTTTTTAGGCCTGTCCAGAATGTCGCTAGTTCGGCATGACCGGGGTCACTGTTTTTGTGTCACGAAAATGAAGAAAAAAAAATCAGCAATTTTTGGTGAAAATGGTTTTAAAACATTTTTTTAGACCTGTCCAGAATGTCGCTTTTTCGGCATGATCGGAGTCATCGTTTTTGGTGACAAAAATAGAAATCTACAATTTTTTGTGAAAATGGTTTTAAAATGTTTTTTTTAGGCCTGTCCAGAATGTCGCTTTTCGGCATGATCGGAGTCACCGTTTTTAGGGACAAAATAGAAATCTGCAATTTTTTGTGAAAATGGTTTTAAAATGTTTTTTTAGGCCTGTCCAGAATGTCGATAGTTCGGCATGACCGGGGTCACTGTTTTTGTGTCACGAAAATGAAAAAAAATATCTGCAATTTCTTGTGAAAATGGTTCTAAAAATTTTTTTAGGCCTGTCCAGAATGTCGATAGTTCGGCATGACCGGGGTCACTGTTTTTGTGTCAAAAAATGAAAAAAAGAATTCTGAGCTTTTTTTTTGAATATGGTTCTAAAATGCTTTTTTTTTAGGCCTGTCCAAAATGTCGCTAGTTCGGCATGATCGGAGTCATCGTTTTTGGTGACAAAAATAGAAATCTACAATTTTTTGTGAAAATGGTTTTAAAATGTTTTTTTTAGGCCTGTCCAGAATGTCGCTTTTTCGGCATGATCGGAGTCACCGTTTTTAGGGACAAAATAGAAATCTGCAATTTTTTGTGAAAATGGTTTTAAAATGTTTTTTTTAGGCCTGTCCAGAATGTCGATAGTTCGGCATGACCGGGGTCACTGTTTTTGTGTCAAAAAATGAAAAAAAGAATTCTGAGCTTTTTTTTGAAAATGGTTCTAAAATGCTTTTTTTTAGGCCTGTCCAGAATGTCGCTAATCGGCATAACCGGGGTCACTGTTTTTGTGTCACGAAAATGAAGAAAAAAAATCAGCAATTTTTGGTGAAAATGGTTTTAAAAATTTTTTAGGCCTGTCCAGAATGTCGCTTTTCGGCATGATCGGAGTCATCGTTTTTAGGGACAAAATAGAAATCTGCAATTTTTTGTGAAAATGGTTTTAAAATGTTTTTTTTAGGCCTGTCCAGTATGTCGATAGTTCTGCATGACCGGGGTCACTGTTTTTGTGTCAAAAAATGAAAAAAAGAATTCTGAGCTTTTTTTTTGAAAATGGTTCTAAAATGCTTTTTTTTTAGGCCTGTCCAGAATGTCGCTAGTTCGGCATAACCGGGGTCACTGTTTTTGTGTCACGAAAATGAAAAAAAAATATCTGCAATTTTTGGTGAAAATGGTTCTAAAATTTTTTTTATGCCTGTCCAGAATGTCGCTTTTCGGCATGATCGGAGTCATCGTTTTTAGGGACAAAATAGAAATCTGCAATTTTTGTGAAAATGGTTTTAAAATGTTTTTTAGGCCTGTCCAGAATGTCGATAGTTCGGCAGGACCGGGGTCACTGTTTTTGTGTCACGAAAATGAAAAAAAAATATCTGCAATTTTTTGTGAAAATGGTTCTAAACATTTTTTTAGGCCTGTCCAGAATGTCGCTTTTCGGCATGATCGGAGTCATCGTTTTTAGGGACAAAATAGAAATCTGCAATTTTTGTGAAAATGGTTTTAAAATGTGTTTTTTAGGCCTGTCCAGAATGTCGATAGTTCGGCATGACCGGGGTCACTGTTTTTGTGTCACGAAAATGAGAAAAAATATCTGCAATTTTTCGTGAAAATGGTTAAAAAAAAAATTTAGGCCTGTCCAGAATGTCGCTTTTCGGCATGATCGGAGTCATCGTTTTTAGGGACAAAATAGAAATCTGCAATTTTTGTGAAAATGGTTTTAAAATGTTTTTTTAGGCCTGTCCAGAATGTCGATAGTTCGGTATGACCGGGTCACTGTTTTTGTGTCAAAAAATGAAGAAAAAAAAATCTGCCATTTTTGGTGAAAATGTTTTTTAAAATGTTTTTTTAGGCATGTCCAGAATGTCGCTAGTTCGGCATAACCGGGGTCACTGTTTTTGTGTAACGAAAATGAAAAAAAAAAAATCAGCAATTTTTGGTGAAAATGATTTTTAAATTTTTTTTTAGGCCTGTCCAGAATGTCGCTAGTTCGGCATGACCGGGGTCACTGTTTTTGTGTCACGAAAATGAAGAAAAAAAAATCAGCAATTTTTGGTGAAAATGGTTTTAAAACATTTTTTTAGACCTGTCCAGAATGTCGCTTTTTCGGCATGATCGGAGTCATCGTTTTTAGGGACAAAATAGAAATCTGCAATTTTTTGTGAAAATGGTTTTAAAATGTTTTTTTAGGCCTGTCCAGAATGTCGATAGTTCGGCATGACCGGGGTCACTGTTTTTGTGTCAAAAAATGAAAAAAAGAATTCTGAGCTTTTTTTTGAAAATGGTTCTAAAATGCTTTTTTTTTAGGCCTGTCCAAAATGTCGCTAGTTCGGCATGATCGGAGTCATCGTTTTTGGTGACAAAAATAGAAATCTACAATTTTTTGTGAAAATGGTTTTAAAATGTTTTTTTAGGCCTGTCCAGAATGTCGATAGTTCGGCATGACCGGGGTCACTGTTTTTGTGTCACGAAAATGAAAAAAAAATATCTGCAATTTTTTGTGAAAATGGTTCTAAAATTTTTTTTTAGGCCTGTCCAGAATGTCGATAGTTCGGCATGACCGGGGTCACTGTTTTTGTGTCAAAAAATGAAAAAAAGAATTCTGAGCTTTTTTTTGAATATGGTTCTAAAATGCTTTTTTTTTAGGCCTGTCCAAAATGTCGCTAGTTCGGCATGATCGGAGTCATCGTTTTTGGTGACAAAAATAGAAATCTACAATTTTTTGTGAAAATGGTTTTAAAATGTTTTTTTTAGGCCTGTCCAGAATGTCGATAGTTCGGCATGACCGGGGTCACTGTTTTTGTGTCACGAAAATGAAAAAAAAATATCTGCAATTTCTTGTGAAAATGGTTCTAAAATTTTTTTTTTAGGCCTGTCCAGAATGTCGATAGTTCGGCATGACCGGGGGTCACTGTTTTTGTGTCAAAAAATGAAAAAAAGAATTCTGAGCTTTTTTTTGAATATGGTTCTAAAATGCTTTTTTTTTAGGCCTGTCCAAAATGTCGCTAGTTCGGCATGATCGGAGTCATCGTTTTTGGTGACAAAAATAGAAATCTACAATTTTTTGGTGAAAATGGTTTTAAAATGTTTTTTTTAGGCCTGTCCAGAATGTCGCTTTTTCGGCATGATCGGAGTCACCGTTTTTAGGGACAAAATAGAAATCTGCAATTTTTTGTGAAAATGGTTTTAAAATGTTTTTTTAGGCCTGTCCAGAATGTCGATAGTTCGGCATGACCGGGGTCACTGTTTTTGTGTCACGAAAATGAAAAAAAATATCTGCAATTTTTGGTGAAAATGGTTTTAAAATGTTTTTTTAGGCCTGTCCAGAATGTCGATAGTTCGGCATGACCGGGGTCACTGTTTTTGTGTCAAAAAATGAAAAAAAGAATTCTGAGCTTTTTTTTTTAATATGGTTCTAAAATGCTTTTTTTTTTAGGCCTGTCCAAAATGTCGCTAGTTCGGCATGATCGGAGTCATCGTTTTTGGTGACAAAAATAGAAATCTACAATTTTTTTGTGAAAATGGTTTTAAAATGTTTTTTTTAGGCCTGTCCAGAATGTCGCTTTTTCGGCATGATCGGAGTCACCGTTTTTAGGGACAAAATAGAAATCTGCAATTTTTTGTGAAAATGGTTTTAAAATGTTATTTTTAGGCCTGTCCAGAATGTCGATAGTTCGGCATGACCGGGGTCACTGTTTTTGTGTCACGAAAATGAAAAAAAAATATCTGCAATTTCTTGTGAAAATGGTTCTAAAAATTTTTTTTAGGCCTGTCCAGAATGTCGCTTTTTCGGCATGATCGGAGTCACCGTTTTT
Organism: Salmo salar; assembly: GCF_905237065.1. Lineage (NCBI taxonomy): Eukaryota > Metazoa > Chordata > Actinopteri > Salmoniformes > Salmonidae > Salmo > Salmo salar. The sequence continues at coordinate 28,801 of NW_025547518.1, forward strand.
AGGGACAAAATAGAAATCTGCAATTTTTTGTGAAAATGGTTTTAAAATGTTTTTTTAGGCCTGTCCAGAATGTCGATAGTTCGGCATGACCGGGGTCACTGTTTTTGTGTCAAAAAATAAAAAAAGAATTCTGAGCTTTTTTTTTGAAAATGGTTCTAAAATGCTTTTTTTTAGGCCTGTCCAGAATGTCGCTAGTTCGGCATAACCGGGGTCACTGTTTTTGTGTCACGAAAATGAAGAAAAAAAATCAGCAATTTTTGGTGAAAATGGTTTTTAAAAATTTTTTAGGCCTGTCCAGAATGTCGCTTTTCGGCATGATCGGAGTCATCGTTTTTAGGGACAAAATAGAAATCTGCAATTTTTTGTGAAAATGGTTTTAAAATGTTTTTTTTAGGCCTGTCCAGTATGTCGATAGTTCTGCATGACCGGGGTCACTGTTTTTGTGTCAAAAAATGAAAAAAGAATTCTGAGCTTTTTTTTGAAAATGGTTCTAAAATGCTTTTTTTTAGGCCTGTCCAGAATGTCGCTAGTTCGGCATAACCGGGGTCACTGTTTTTGTGTCACGAAAATGAAAAAAAATATCTGCAATTTTTGGTGAAAATGGTTCTAAAATTTTTTTTTATGCCTGTCCAGAATGTCGCTTTTTCGGCATGATCGGAGTCATCGTTTTTAGGGACAAAATAGAAATCTGCAATTTTTTGTGAAAATGGTTTTAAAATGTGTTTTTTAGGCCTGTCCAGAATGTCGATAGTTCGGCATGACCGGGGTCACTGTTTTTGTGTCACGAAAATGAGAAAAAAATATCTGCAATTTTTTGTGAAAATGGTTAAAAAAAAATTTTTAGGCCTGTCCAGAATGTCGCTTTTTCGGCATGATCGGAGTCATCGTTTTTAGGGACAAAATAGAAATCTGCAATTTTTGTGAAAATGGTTTTAAAATGTTTTTTTAGGCCTGTCCAGAATGTCGATAGTTCGGTATGACCGGGGTCACTGTTTTTGTGTCAAAAAATGAAGAAAAAAAAAGCCATTTTTGGTGAAAATGGTTTTTAAATTTTTTTTTAGGCCTGTCCAGAATGTCGCTTTTCGGCATGATCGGAGTCATCGTTTTTAGGGACAAAATAGAAATCTGCAATTTTTGTGAAAATGGTTTTAAAATGTTTTTTAGGCCTGTCCAGAATGTCGATAGTTCGGCATGACCGGGGTCACTGTTTTTGTGTCACGAAAATGAAGAAGAAAAAAATCAGCAATTTTTGGTGAAAATGGTTTTAAAAAAAAATCTTAGGCCTGTCCAGAATGTCGCTTTTTCGGCATGATCGGAGTCATCATTTTTAGGGACAAAATAGAAATCTGCAATTTTTTGTGAAAATGGTTTTAAAATGTTTTATTAGGCCTGTCCAGAATGTCGATAGTTCGGCATGACCGGGGTCACTGTTTTTGTGTCACGAAAATGAAAAAAAAATATCTGCAATTTTTTGTGAAAATGGTTCTAAAAATTTTTTAGGCCTGTCCAGAATGTCGCTTTTTCGGCATGATCGGAGTCATCGTTTTTAGGGACAAAATAGAAATCTGCAATTTTTGTGAAAATGGTTTTAAAATGTTTTTTTAGGCCTGTCCAGTATGTCGATAGTTCTGCATGACCGGGGTCACTGTTTTTGTGTCAAAAAATGAAAAAAAGAATTCTGAGCTTTTTTTTTGAAAATGGTTCTAAAATGCTTTTTTTTAGGCCTGTCCAGAATGTCGCTAGTTCGGCATAACCGGGGTCACTGTTTTTGTGTCACGAAAATGAAAAAAAAATATCTGCAATTTTTGGTGAAAATGGTTCTAAAATTTTTTTTTATGCCTGTCCAGAATGTCGCTTTTTCGGCATGATCGGAGTCATCGTTTTTAGGGACAAAATAGAAATCTGCAATTTTTTGTGAAAATGGTTTTAAAATGTGTTTTTTAGGCCTGTCCAGAATGTCGATAGTTCGGCATGACCGGGGTCACTGTTTTTGTGTCACGAAAATGAGAAAAAAATATCTGCAATTTTTTGTGAAAATGGTTAAAAAAAAAAATTTTAGGCCTGTCCAGAATGTCGCTTTTTCGGCATGATCGGAGTCATCGTTTTTAGGGACAAAATAGAAATCTGCAATTTTTTGTGAAAATGGTTTTAAAATGTTTTTTTAGGCCTGTCCAGAATGTCGATAGTTCGGTATGACCGGGGTCAATGTTTTTGTGTCAAAAATGAAGAAAAAAAAAGCCATTTTTGGTGAAAATGGTTTTTAAATTTTTTTAGGCCTGTCCAGAATGTCGCTTTTCGGCATGATCGGAGTCATCGTTTTTAGGGACAAAATAGAAATCTGCAATTTTTTGTGAAAATGGTTTTAAAATGTTTTTTAGGCCTGTCCAGAATGTCGATAGTTCGGCATGACCGGGGTCACTGTTTTTGTGTCACGAAAATGAAGAAGAAAAAATCAGCAATTTTTGGTGAAAATGGTTTTAAAAAAAATCTTAGGCCTGTCCAGAATGTCGCTTTTCGGCATGATCGGAGTCATCATTTTTAGGGACAAAATAGAAATCTGCAATTTTTTGTGAAAATGGTTTTAAAATGTTTTTTTAGGCCTGTCCAGAATGTCGATAGTTCGGCATGACCGGGGTCACTGTTTTTGTGTCACGAAAATGAAAAAAAATATCTGCAATTTTTGTGAAAATGGTTCTAAAAATTTTTTTAGGCCTGTCAAGAATGTCGCTTTTCGGCATGATCGGAGTCATCGTTTTTAGGGACAAAATAGAAATCTGCAATTTTTTGTGAAAATGGTTTTAAAATGTGTTTTTTAGGCCTGTCCAGAATGTCGATAGTTCGGCATGACCGGGTCACTGTTTTTGTGTCAAAAAATGAAAAAAAGCATTCTGAGCTTTTTTTTGAAAATGGTTCTAAAATGCTTTTTTTTAGGCCTGTCCAAAATGTCGCTAGTTCGGCATGATCGGAGTCATCGTTTTTGGTGACAAAAATAGAAATCTACAATTTTTTGTGAAAATGGTTTTAAAATGTTTTTTTTAGGCCTGTCCAGAATGTCGCTAGTTCGGCATGACCGGGGTCACTGTTTTTGTGTCACGAAAATGAAGAAAAAAAAATCAGCAATTTTTGGTGAAAATGGTTTTAAAACATTTTTTTAGACCTGTCCAGAATGTCGCTTTTTCGGCATGATCGGAGTCATCGTTTTTAGGGACAAAATAGAAATCTGCAATTTTTGGTGAAAATGGTTTTAAAATGTTTTTTTAGGCCTGTCCAGAATGTCGATAGTTCGGCATGACCGGGGTCACTGTTTTTGTGTCAAAAAATGAAAAAAAGAATTCTGAGCTTTTTTTTGAAAATGGTTCTAAAATGCTTTTTTTTTAGGCCTGTCCAAAATGTCGCTAGTTCGGCATGATCGGAGTCATCGTTTTTGGTGACAAAAATAGAAATCTACAATTTTTGTGAAAATGGTTTTAAAATGTTTTTTTAGGCCTGTCCAGAATGTCGATAGTTCGGCATGACCGGGGTCACTGTTTTTGTGTCACGAAAATGAAAAAAAATATCTGCAATTTTTTGTGAAAATGGTTCTAAAATTTTTTTTAGGCCTGTCAAGAATGTCGCTTTTTCGGCATGATCGGAGTCATCGTTTTTAGGGACAAAATAGAAATCTGCAATTTTTTGTGAAAATGGTTTTAAAATGTGTTTTTTAGGCCTGTCCAGAATGTCGATAGTTCGGCATGACCGGGGTCACTGTTTTTGTGTCAAAAAATGAAAAAAAGCATTCTGAGCTTTTTTTTGAAAATGGTTCTAAAATGCTTTTTTTTAGGCCTGTCCAAAATGTCGCTAGTTCGGCATGATCGGAGTCATCGTTTTTGGTGACAAAAATAGAAATCTACAATTTTTGTGAAAATGGTTTTAAAATGTTTTGATTAGGCCTGTCCAGAATGTCGCTAGTTCGGCATGACCGGGGTCACTGTTTTTGTGTCACGAAAATGAAGAAAAAAAAATCAGCCATTTTTGGTGAAAATGGTTTTTAAATTTTTTTAGGCCTGTCCAGAATGTCGCTTTTCGGCATGATCGGAGTCATCGTTTTTAGGGACAAAATAGAAATCTGCAATTTTTGTGAAAATGGTTTTAAAATGTTTTTTAGGCCTGTCCAGAATGTCGATAGTTCGGCATGACCGGGGTCACTGTTTTTGTGTCACGAAAATGAAAAAAATATCTGCAATTTTTTGTGAAAATGGTTCCAAAATTTTTTTTTAGGCCTGTCCAGAATGTCGCTTTTTCGGCATGACCAGGGTTTGTGTTTTTGTGTCACGAAAATGAAAAAAAAATATCTGCAATTTTTTGTGAAAATGGTTTCAAAAAAAATGTTTAGGCCTGTCCAGAATGTCGCTTTTTCGGCATGATCGGAGTCATCGTTTTTAGGGACAATATAGAAATCTTCAATTTTTTGTGAAAATGGTTTTAAAATGTTTTTTTAGGCCTGTCCAGAATGTCGCTAGTTCGGCATGACCAGGGTCACTGTTTTTGTGTCACGAAAATGAAAAAAAAATATCTGCAATTTTTTGTGAAAATGGTTTCAAAAAAAATGTTTAGGCCTGTCCAGAATGTCGCTTTTTCGGCATGATCGGAGTCATCGTTTTTAGGGACAATATAGAAATCTTCAATTTTTGTGAAAATGGTTTTAAAATGTTTTTTAGGCCTGTCCAGAATGTCGATAGTTCGGCATGACCGGGGTCACTGTTTTTGTGTCACGAAAATGAAAAAAAATATCTGAGCTTTTTTGTGAAAATGGTTCTAAAATTATTTTTTAGGCCTGTCCAGAATGTCGCTTTTTCGGCATGATCGGAGTCACCGTTTTTAGGGACAAAATAGAAATCTGCAATTTTTTGTGAAAATGGTTTTAAAATGTTGTTTTTAGGCCTGTCCAGAATGTCGATAGTTCGGCATGACCGGGGTCACTGTTTTTGTGTCAAAAAATGAAAAAAGAATTCTGAGCTTTTTTTTGAAAATGGTTCTAAAATGCTTTTTTTTAGGCCTGTCCAAAATGTCGCTTTTTCGGCATGATCGGAGTATTCGTTTCGGTGACAAAAATAGAAATCTACAATTTTTTGTGAAAATGGTTTTAAAATGTTTTTTTTAGGCCTGTCCAGAATGTCGCTAGTTCGGCATGACCGGGGTCACTGTTTTTGTGTCACGAAAATGAAGAAAAAAAATCAGCAATTTTTGGTGAAAATGGTTTTAAATTTTTTTAGGCCTGTCCAGAATGTCGCTTTTTCGGCATGATCGGAGTCAACGTCTTTAGGGACAAAATAGAAATCTGCAATTTTTTGTGAAAATGGTTTTAAAATGTTTTTTTTAGGCCTGTCCAGTATGTCGATAGTTCTGCATGACCGGGGGTCACTGTTTTTGTGTCAAAAAATGAAAAAAAGAATTCTGAGCTTTTTTTGGAAAATGGTTCTAAAATGCTTTATTTTTAGGCCTGTCCAGAATGTCGCTAGTTCGGCATAACCGGGGTCACTGTTTTTGTGTCACGAAAATGAAGAAAAAAAATCAGCAATTTTTGGTGAAAATGGTTTTTCAAAAAATTTTAGGCCTGTCCAGAATGTCGCTTTTTCGGCATGATCGGAGTCATCGTTTTTAGGGACAAAATAGAAATCTGCAATTTTTGTGAAAATGGTTTTAAAATGTTTTTTTAGGCCTGTCCAGAATGTCGATAGTTCGGCATGACCGGGGTCACTGTTTTTGTGTCAAAAAATGAAAAAAGAATTCTGAGCTTTTTTTTGAAAATGGTTCTAAAATGCTTTTTTTTTAGGCCTGTCCAAAATGTCGCTAGTTGGCATGATCGGAGTCATCGTTTTTGGTGACAAAAATAGAAATCTACAATTTTTTGTGAAAATGGTTTTAAAATGTTTTTTTTAGGCCTGTCCAGAATGTCGCTAGTTCGGCATTTTGTGTCACGAAAATGAAGAAAAAAAATCAGCAATTTTTGGTGAAAATGGTTTTAAAACATTTTTTTAGACCTGTCCAGAATGTCGCTTTTTCGGCATGATCGGAGTCATCGTTTTTAGGGACTAAATGGAAATCTGCAATTTTTTGTGAAAATGGTTTTAAAATGTTTTTTTTTAGGCCTGTCCATAATGTCGATGGTTCGGCATGACCGGGGTCACTGATTTTGTGTCAAAAAATGAAAAAAAGAATTCTGAGCTTTTTTTTTGAAAATGGTTCTAAAATGCTTTTTTTTAGGCCTGTCCAGAATGTCGCTAGTTCGGCATAACCGGGGTCACTGTTTTTGTGTCACGAAAATGAAGAAAAAAAATCATCAATTTTTGGTGAAAATGGTTTTTAAATTTTTTTTAGGCCTTTCCAGAATGTCGCTTTTCGGCATGATCGGAGTCATCGTTTTTAGGGACAAAATAGAAATCTGCAATTTTTGTGAAAATGGTTTTAAAATGTTTTTTTAGGCCTGTCCAGAATGTCGATAGTTCGGCATGACAGGGGTCACTGTTTTTGTGTCACGAAAATGAAAAAAATATCTGCAATTTTTGGTGAAAATGGTTCTAAAATTTTTTTTTAGGCCTGTCCAGAATGTCGCTTTTTCGGCATGATCGGAGTCATCGTTTTTAGGGACAAAATAGAAATCTGCAATTTTTTGTGAAAATGGTTTTAAAATGTGTTTTTTAGGCCTGTCCAGAATGTCGATAGTTCGGCATGACCGGGGTCACTGTTTTTGTGTCAAAAAATGAAAAAAAGCATTCTGAGCTTTTTTTTGAAAATGGTTCTAAAATGCTTTTTTTTAGGCCTGTCCAAAATGTCGCTAGTTCGGCATGATCGGAGTCATCGTTTTGGTGACAAAAATAGAAATCTACAATTTTTGTGAAAATGGTTTTAAAATGTTTTTTTAGGCCTGTCCAGAATGTCGCTAGTTCGAATTTTGTGTCACGAAAATGAAGAAAAAAATCAGCAATTTTTGGTGAAAATGGTTTTAAAACATTTTTTTAGACCTGTCCAGAATGTCGCTTTTCGGCATGATCGGAGTCATCGTTTTTAGGGACAAAATGGAAATCTGCAATTTTTTGTGAAAATGGTTTTAAAATGTTTTTTTTAGGCCTGTCCAGAATGTCGATAGTTCGGCATGACCGGGGTCACTGTTTTTGTGTCACGAAAATGAGAAAAAAATATCTGCAATTTTTGTGAAAATGGTTCAACATTTTTTTTTAGGCCTGTCCAGAATGTCGCTTTCGGCATGATCGGAGTCATCGTTTTTAGGGACAAAATAGAAATCTGCAATTTTTGTGAAAATGGTTTTAAAATGTTTTTTTTAGGCCTGTCCAGAATGTCGCTTTTTCGGCATGATCGGAGTCATCGTTTTTAGGGACAAAATAGAAATCTGCAATTTTTGTGAAAATGGTTTTAAAATGTTTTTTTTAGGCCTGTCCATAATGTCGATAGTTCGGCATGACCGGGGTCACTGTTTTTGTGTCACGAAAATGAAAAAAAAATATCTGCAATTTTTTGTGAAAATGGTTCTAAAAAATTTTTTGGGGCCTGTCCAGAATGTCGCTTTTTCGGCATGATCGGAGTCACCATTTTTAGGGACAAAATAGAAATCTGCAATTTTTTGTGAAAATGGTTTTAAAATGTTTTTTTTAGGCCTGTCCAGAATGTCGATAGTTCGGCATGACCGGGGTCACTGTTTTTGTGTCAAAAAATGAAAAGAAGAATTCTGAGCTTTTTTTTTGAAAATGGTTCTAAAATGCTTTTTTTTAGGCCTGTCCAAAATGTCGCTAGTTCGGCATGATCGGAGTATTCGTTTTTGGTGACAAAAATAGAAATCTACAATTTTTGTGAAAATGGTTTTAAAATGTTTTTTTAGGCCTGTCCAGAATGTCGATAGATCGGCATGACCGGGGTCACTGTTTTTGTGTCACGAAAATGAGAAAAAAATATCTGCAATTTTTGTGAAAATGGTTCAAAATTTTTTTTAGGCCTGTCCAGAATGTCGCTTTTTCGGCATGATCGGAGTCATCGTTTTTAGGGACAAAATAGAAATCTGCAATTTTTTGTGAAAATGGTTTTAAAATGGTTTTTTTAGGCCTGTCCAGAATGTCGCTTTTTCGGCATGATCGGAGTCATCGTTTTTAGGGACAAAATAGAAATCTGCAATTTTTTGTGAAAATGGTTTTAAAATGTTTTTTTAGGCCTGTCCATAATGTCGATAGTTCGGCATGACCGGGGTCACTGTTTTTGTGTCACGAAAATGAAAAAAAATATCTGCAATTTTTTGTGAAAATGGTTCTAAAAATTTTTTTGGGCCTGTCCAGAATGTCGCTTTTCGGCATGATCGGAGTCACCGTTTATAGGGACAAATTAGAAATCTGCAATTTTTTGTGAAAATGGTTTTAAAATGTTTTTTTAGGCCTGTCCAGAATGTCGATAGTTCGGCATGACCGGGGTCACTGTTTTTGTGTCAAAAAATGAAAAGAAGAATTCTGAGCTTTTTTTGTTGAAAATGGTTCTAAAATGCTTTTTTTTAGGCCTGTCCAAAATGTCGCTAGTTCGGCATGATCGGAGTATTCGTTTTTGGTGACAAAAATAGAAATCTAAAATTTTTGTGAAAATGGTTTTAAAATGTTTTTTTAGGCCTGTCCAGAATGTCGCTAGTTCGGCATGACCGGGGTGGGGTCACTGTTTTTGTGTCACGAAAATGAAGAAAAAAAATCAGCTATATTTGGTGAAAATGGTTTTTAAAAATTTTTTAGACCTGTCCAGAATGTCGCTTTTTCGGCATGATCGGAGTCATCGTTTTTAGGGACAAAATAGAAATTTGCAATTTTTTGTGAAAATGGTTTTAAAATGTTTTTTTAGGCCTGTCCAGAATGTCGATAGTTCGGTATGACCGGGGTCACTGTTTTTGTGTCAAAAATGAAGAAAAAAAATCAGCCATTTTTGGTGAAAATGGTGGTTAAATTTTTTTTAGGCCTGTCCAGAATGTCGCTTTTTCGGCGTGATCGGAGTCAACGTTTTTAGGGACAAAATAGAAATCTGCAATTTTTGTGAAAATGGTTTTAAAATGTTTTTTTAGGCCTGTCCAGAATGTCGATAGTTCGGCATGACCGGGGTCACTGTTTTTGTGTCAAAAAATGAAAAAAAGAATTCTGAGCTTTTTTTTAAAAAATGGTTCTAAAATGCTTTTTTTTTAGGCCTGTCCAGAATGTCGCTAGTTCGGCATAACCGGGGTCACTGTTTTTGTGTCACGAAAATGAAGAAAAAAAAATCATCAATTTTTGGTGAAAATGGTTTTTAATTTTTTTAGGCCTGTCCAGAATGTCGCTTTTTCGGCATGATCGGAGTCATCGTTTTTAGGGACAAAATAGAAATCTGCAATTTTTTGTGAAAATGGTTTTAAAATGTTTTTTTTAGGCCTGTCCAGAATGTCGATAGTTCGGCATGACCGGGGTCACTGTTTTTGTGTCAAAAAATGAAAAAAGAATTCTGAGCTTTTTTTTGAAAATGGTTCTAAAATGCTTTTTTTTTAGGCCTGTCCAAAATGTCGCTAGTTCGGCATGATCGGAGTCATCGTTTTTGGTGACAAAAATAGAAATCTACAATTTTTGTGAAAATGGTTTTAAAATGTTTTTTTAGGCCTGTCCAGAATGTCGCTAGTTCGGCATTTTGTGTCACGAAAATGAAGAAAAAAATCAGCAATTTTTGGTGAAAATGGTTTTAAAACATTTTTTTAGACCTGTCCAGAATGTCGCTTTTTCGGCATGATCGGAGTCATCGTTTTTAGGGACTAAATGGAAATCTGCAATTTTTTGTGAAAATGGTTTTAAAATGTTTTTTTTAGGCCTGTCCATAATGTCGATAGTTCGGCATGACCGGGGTCACTGATTTTGTGTCAAAAAATGAAAAAAAGAATTCTGAGCTTTTTTTTTGAAAATGGTTCTAAAATGCTTTTTTTTTAGGCCTGTCCAGAATGTCGCTAGTTCGGCATAACCGGGGTCACTGTTTTTGTGTCACGAAAATGAAGAAAAAAAAATCATCAATTTTTGGTGAAAATGGTTTTTAAATTTTTTTTAGGCCTGTCCAGAATGTCGCTTTTTCGGCATGATCGGAGTCATCATTTTTAGGGACAAAATAGAAATCTGCAATTTTTGTGAAAATGGTTTTAAAATGTTTTTTTAGGCCTGTCCAGAATGTCGATAGTTCGGCATGACAGGGGTCACTGTTTTTGTGTCACGAAAATGAAAAAAATATCTGCAATTTTTGGTGAAAATGGTTTTAAAAAATTTTTTAGGCCTGTCCAGAATGTCGCTTTTTCGGCATGATCGGAGTCATCGTTTTTAGGGACAAAATAGAAATCTGCAATTTTTTGTGAAAATGGTTTTAAAATGTGTTTTTTAGGCCTGTCCAGAATGTCGATAGTTCGGCATGACCGGGGTCACTGTTTTTGTGTCAAAAAATGAAAAAAAGCATTCTGAGCTTTTTTTTGAAAATGGTTCTAAAATGCTTTTTTTTTAGGCCTGTCCAAAATGTCGCTAGTTCGGCATGATCGGAGTCATCGTTTTTGGTGACAAAAATAGAAATCTACAATTTTTTGTGAAAATGGTTTTAAAATGTTTTTTTTAGGCCTGTCCAGAATGTCGCTAGTTCGGAATTTTGTGTCACGAAAATGAAGAAAAAAAATCAGCAATTTTTGGTGAAAATGGTTTTAAAACATTTTTTTAGACCTGTCCAGAATGTCGCTTTTTCGGCATGATCGGAGTCATCGTTTTTAGGGACAAAATGGAAATCTGCAATTTTTTGTGAAAATGGTTTTAAAATGTTTTTTTTTAGGCCTGTCCAGAATGTCGATAGTTCGGCATGACCGGGGTCACTGTTTTTGTGTCACGAAAATGAGAAAAAAATATCTGCAATTTTTTGTGAAAATGGTTCAACATTTTTTTTTTAGGCCTGTCCAGAATGTCGCTTTTCGGCATGATCGGAGTCATCGTTTTTAGGGACAAAATAGAAATCTGCAATTTTTTGTGAAAATGGTTTTAAAATGTTTTTTTTAGGCCTGTCCAGAATGTCGCTTTTTCGGCATGATCGGAGTCATCGTTTTTAGGGACAAAATAGAAATCTGCAATTTTTTGTGAAAATGGTTTTAAAATGTTTTTTTAGGCCTGTCCATAATGTCGATAGTTCGGCATGACCGGGGTCACTGTTTTTGTGTCACGAAAATGAAAAAAAAATATCTGCAATTTTTTGTGAAAATGGTTCTAAAAAATTTTTTGGGCCTGTCCAGAATGTCGCTTTTTCGGCATGATCGGAGTCACCATTTTTAGGGACAAAATAGAAATCTGCAATTTTTTGTGAAAATGGTTTTAAAATGTTTTTTTTAGGCCTGTCCAGAATGTCGATAGTTCGGCATGACCGGGGTCACTGTTTTTGTGTCAAAAAATGAAAAAAAGAATTCTGAGCTTTTTTTTTGAAAATGGTTCTAAAATGCTTTTTTTTTTAGGCCTGTCCAAAATGTCGCTAGTTCGGCATGATCGGAGTATTCGTTTTTGGTGACAAAAATAGAAATCTACAATTTTTTGTGAAAATGGTTTTAAAATGTTTTTTTTAGGCCTGTCCAGAATGTCGATAGATCGGCATGACCGGGGTCACTGTTTTTGTGTCACGAAAATGAGAAAAAAATATCTGCAATTTTTTGTGAAAATGGTTCAAAATTTTTTTTTAGGCCTGTCCAGAATGTCGCTTTTTCGGCATGATCGGAGTCATCGTTTTTAGGGACAAAATAGAAATCTGCAATTTTTTGTGAAAATGGTTTTAAAATGTTTTTTTTAGGCCTGTCCAGAATGTCGCTTTTTCGGCATGATCGGAGTCATCGTTTTTAGGGACAAAATAGAAATCTGCAATTTTTTGTGAAAATGGTTTTAAAATGTTTTTTTTAGGCCTGTCCATAATGTCGATAGTTCGGCATGACCGGGGTCACTGTTTTTGTGTCACGAAAATGAAAAAAAAATATCTGCAATTTTTTGTGAAAATGGTTCTAAAAATTTTTTTTGGGCCTGTCCAGAATGTCGCTTTTTCGGCATGATCGGAGTCACCGTTTATAGGGACAAATTAGAAATCTGCAATTTTTTGTGAAAATGGTTTTAAAATGTTTTTTTTAGGCCTGTCCAGAATGTCGATAGTTCGGCATGACCGGGGTCACTGTTTTTGTGTCAAAAAATGAAAAGAAGAATTCTGAGCTTTTTTTTTTGAAAATGGTTCTAAAATGCTTTTTTTTTAGGCCTGTCCAAAATGTCGCTAGTTCGGCATGATCGGAGTATTCGTTTTTGGTGACAAAAATAGAAATCTAAAATTTTTTGTGAAAATGGTTTTAAAATGTTTTTTTTAGGCCTGTCCAGAATGTCGCTAGTTCGGCATGACCGGGGTGGGGTCACTGTTTTTGTGTCACGAAAATGAAGAAAAAAATCAGCTATATTTGGTGAAAATGGTTTTTAAAATTTTTTTAGACCTGTCCAGAATGTCGCTTTTTCGGCATGATCGGAGTCATCGTTTTTAGGGACAAAATAGAAATTTGCAATTTTTTGTGAAAATGGTTTTAAAATGTTTTTTTTAGGCCTGTCCAGAATGTCGATAGTTCGGTATGACCGGGGTCACTGTTTTTGTGTCAAAAAATGAAGAAAAAAAATCAGCCATTTTTGGTGAAAATGGTGGTTAAATTTTTTTTAGGCCTGTCCAGAATGTCGCTTTTTCGGCGTGATCGGAGTCAACGTTTTTAGGGACAAAATAGAAATCTGCAATTTTTTGTGAAAATGGTTTTAAAATGTTTTTTTTAGGCCTGTCCAGAATGTCGATAGTTCGGCATGACCGGGGTCACTGTTTTTGTGTCAAAAAATGAAAAAAGAATTCTGAGCTTTTTTTAAAAAATGGTTCTAAAATGCTTTTTTTTAGGCCTGTCCAGAATGTCGCTAGTTCGGCATAACCGGGGTCACTGTTTTTGTGTCACGAAAATGAAGAAAAAAAATCATCAATTTTTGGTGAAAATGGTTTTTTAATTTTTTTTTAGGCCTGTCCAGAATGTCGCTTTTTCGGCATGATCGGAGTCATCGTTTTTAGGGACAATATAGAAATCTTCAATTTTTTGTGAAAATGGTTTTAAAATGTTTTTTAGGCCTGTCCAGAATGTCGCTAGTTCGGCATGACCAGGGTCACTGTTTTTGTGTCACGAAAATGAAAAAAAAATATCTGCAATTTTTTGTGAAAATGGTTTCAAAAAAAATGTTTAGGCCTGTCCAGAATGTCGCTTTTTCGGCATGATCGGAGTCATCGTTTTTAGGGACAATATAGAAATCTTCAATTTTTTGTGAAAATGGTTTTAAAATGTTTTTTTAGGCCTGTCCAGAATGTCGATAGTTCGGCATGACCGGGGTCACTGTTTTTGTGTCACGAAAATGAAAAAAAAATATCTGAGCTTTTTTTGTGAAAATGGTTCTAAAATTATTTTTTAGGCCTGTCCAGAATGTCGCTTTTTCGGCATGATCGGAGTCACCGTTTTTAGGGACAAAATAGAAATCTGCAATTTTTTGTGAAAATGGTTTTAAAATGTTGTTTTTAGGCCTGTCCAGAATGTCGATAGTTCGGCATGACCGGGGTCACTGTTTTTGTGTCAAAAAATGAAAAAAAGAATTCTGAGCTTTTTTTTTGAAAATGGTTCTAAAATGCTTTTTTTTAGGCCTGTCCAAAATGTCGCTTTTTCGGCATGATCGGAGTATTCGTTTTCGGTGACAAAAATAGAAATCTACAATTTTTTGTGAAAATGGTTTTAAAATGTTTTTTTTTAGGCCTGTCCAGAATGTCGCTAGTTCGGCATGACCGGGGTCACTGTTTTTGTGTCACGAAAATGAAGAAAAAAAAATCAGCAATTTTTGGTGAAAATGGTTTTAAATTTTTTTTAGGCCTGTCCAGAATGTCGCTTTTTCGGCATGATCGGAGTCAACGTCTTTAGGGACAAAATAGAAATCTGCAATTTTTTGTGAAAATGGTTTTAAAATGTTTTTTTTTAGGCCTGTCCAGTATGTCGATAGTTCTGCATGACCGGGGTCACTGTTTTTGTGTCAAAAAATGAAAAAAGAATTCTGAGCTTTTTTTGGAAAATGGTTCTAAAATGCTTTATTTTTAGGCCTGTCCAGAATGTCGCTAGTTCGGCATAACCGGGGTCACTGTTTTTGTGTCACGAAAATGAAGAAAAAAAAATCAGCAATTTTTGGTGAAAATGGTTTTTCAAAAAAATTTTAGGCCTGTCCAGAATGTCGCTTTTTCGGCATGATCGGAGTCATCGTTTTTAGGGACAAAATAGAAATCTGCAATTTTTTGTGAAAATGGTTTTAAAATGTTTTTTTTAGGCCTGTCCAGAATGTCGATAGTTCGGCATGACCGGGGTCACTGTTTTTGTGTCAAAAAATGAAAAAAAGAATTCTGAGCTTTTTTTTTGAAAATGGTTCTAAAATGCTTTTTTTTTAGGCCTGTCCAAAATGTCGCTAGTTGGCATGATCGGAGTCATCGTTTTTGGTGACAAAAATAGAAATCTACAATTTTTTGTGAAAATGGTTTTAAAATGTTTTTTTAGGCCTGTCCAGAATGTCGCTAGTTCGGCATTTTGTGTCACGAAAATGAAGAAAAAAAATCAGCAATTTTTGGTGAAAATGGTTTTAAAACATTTTTTTAGACCTGTCCAGAATGTCGCTTTTTCGGCATGATCGGAGTCATCGTTTTTAGGGACTAAATGGAAATCTGCAATTTTTTGTGAAAATGGTTTTAAAATGTTTTTTTTTAGGCCTGTCCATAATGTCGATGGTTCGGCATGACCGGGGTCACTGATTTTGTGTCAAAAAATGAAAAAAAGAATTCTGAGCTTTTTTTTTGAAAATGGTTCTAAAATGCTTTTTTTTTAGGCCTGTCCAGAATGTCGCTAGTTCGGCATAACCGGGGTCACTGTTTTTGTGTCACGAAAATGAAGAAAAAAAAATCATCAATTTTTGGTGAAAATGGTTTTTAAATTTTTTTTTAGGCCTTTCCAGAATGTCGCTTTTTCGGCATGATCGGAGTCATCGTTTTTAGGGACAAAATAGAAATCTGCAATTTTTGTGAAAATGGTTTTAAAATGTTTTTTTAGGCCTGTCCAGAATGTCGATAGTTCGGCATGACAGGGGTCACTGTTTTTGTGTCACGAAAATGAAAAAAAAATATCTGCAATTTTTGGTGAAAATGGTTCTAAAATTTTTTTTTAGGCCTGTCCAGAATGTCGCTTTTTCGGCATGATCGGAGTCATCGTTTTTAGGGACAAAATAGAAATCTGCAATTTTTGTGAAAATGGTTTTAAAATGTGTTTTTTAGGCCTGTCCAGAATGTCGATAGTTCGGCATGACCGGGGTCACTGTTTTTGTGTCAAAAAATGAAAAAAAGCATTCTGAGCTTTTTTTTGAAAATGGTTCTAAAATGCTTTTTTTTTAGGCCTGTCCAAAATGTCGCTAGTTCGGCATGATCGGAGTCATCGTTTTTGGTGACAAAAATAGAAATCTACAATTTTTGTGAAAATGGTTTTAAAATGTTTTTTTAGGCCTGTCCAGAATGTCGCTAGTTCGAATTTTGTGTCACGAAAATGAAGAAAAAAATCAGCAATTTTTGGTGAAAATGGTTTTAAAACATTTTTTAGACCTGTCCAGAATGTCGCTTTTTCGGCATGATCGGAGTCATCGTTTTTAGGGACAAAATGGAAATCTGCAATTTTTGTGAAAATGGTTTTAAAATGTTTTTTTTAGGCCTGTCCAGAATGTCGATAGTTCGGCATGACCGGGGTCACTGTTTTTGTGTCACGAAAATGAGAAAAAATATCTGCAATTTTTTGTGAAAATGGTTCAACATTTTTTTTTAGGCCTGTCCAGAATGTCGCTTTCGGCATGATCGGAGTCATCGTTTTTAGGGACAAAATAGAAATCTGCAATTTTTTGTGAAAATGGTTTTAAAATGTTTTTTTTAGGCCTGTCCAGAATGTCGCTTTTTCGGCATGATCGGAGTCATCGTTTTTAGGGACAAAATAGAAATCTGCAATTTTTTGTGAAAATGGTTTTAAAATGTTTTTTTTAGGCCTGTCCATAATGTCGATAGTTCGGCATGACCGGGGTCACTGTTTTTGTGTCACGAAAATGAAAAAAAAATATCTGCAATTTTTTGTGAAAATGGTTCTAAAAAATTTTTTTGGGCCTGTCCAGAATGTCGCTTTTTCGGCATGATCGGAGTCACCATTTTTAGGGACAAAATAGAAATCTGCAATTTTTTGTGAAAATGGTTTTAAAATGTTTTTTTTAGGCCTGTCCAGAATGTCGATAGTTCGGCATGACCGGGGTCACTGTTTTTGTGTCAAAAAATGAAAAGAAGAATTCTGAGCTTTTTTTTTTGAAAATGGTTCTAAAATGCTTTTTTTTTAGGCCTGTCCAAAATGTCGCTAGTTCGGCATGATCGGAGTATTCGTTTTTGGTGACAAAAATAGAAATCTACAATTTTTTGTGAAAATGGTTTTAAAATGTTTTTTTTAGGCCTGTCCAGAATGTCGATAGATCGGCATGACCGGGGTCACTGTTTTTGTGTCACGAAAATGAGAAAAAAATATCTGCAATTTTTTGTGAAAATGGTTCAAAATTTTTTTTTAGGCCTGTCCAGAATGTCGCTTTTTCGGCATGATCGGAGTCATCGTTTTTAGGGACAAAATAGAAATCTGCAATTTTTTGTGAAAATGGTTTTAAAATGGTTTTTTTTAGGCCTGTCCAGAATGTCGCTTTTTCGGCATGATCGGAGTCATCGTTTTTAGGGACAAAATAGAAATCTGCAATTTTTTGTGAAAATGGTTTTAAAATGTTTTTTTAGGCCTGTCCATAATGTCGATAGTTCGGCATGACCGGGGTCACTGTTTTTGTGTCACGAAAATGAAAAAAAAATATCTGCAATTTTTTGTGAAAATGGTTCTAAAAATTTTTTTTGGGCCTGTCCAGAATGTCGCTTTTTCGGCATGATCGGAGTCACCGTTTATAGGGACAAATTAGAAATCTGCAATTTTTTGTGAAAATGGTTTTAAAATGTTTTTTTTAGGCCTGTCCAGAATGTCGATAGTTCGGCATGACCGGGGTCACTGTTTTTGTGTCAAAAAATGAAAAGAAGAATTCTGAGCTTTTTTTTGTTGAAAATGGTTCTAAAATGCTTTTTTTTTAGGCCTGTCCAAAATGTCGCTAGTTCGGCATGATCGGAGTATTCGTTTTTGGTGACAAAAATAGAAATCTAAAATTTTTTGTGAAAATGGTTTTAAAATGTTTTTTTTAGGCCTGTCCAGAATGTCGCTAGTTCGGCATGACCGGGGTGGGGTCACTGTTTTTGTGTCAAAAAATGAAGAAAAAAAAATCAGCCATTTTTGGTGAAAATGGTGGTTAAATTTTTTTTAGGCCTGTCCAGAATGTCGCTTTTTCGGCGTGATCGGAGTCAACGTTTTTAGGGACAAAATAGAAATCTGCAATTTTTTGTGAAAATGGTTTTAAAATGTTTTTTTTAGGCCTGTCCAGAATGTCGATAGTTCGGCATGACCGGGGTCACTGTTTTTGTGTCAAAAAATGAAAAAAAGAATTCTGAGCTTTTTTTAAAAAATGGTTCTAAAATGCTTTTTTTTAGGCCTGTCCAGAATGTCGCTAGTTCGGCATAACCGGGGTCACTGTTTTTGTGTCACGAAAATGAAGAAAAAAAAATCATCAATTTTTGGTGAAAATGGTTTTTTAATTTTTTTTTAGGCCTGTCCAGAATGTCGCTTTTTCGGCATGATCGGAGTCATCGTTTTTAGGGACAAAATAGAAATCTGCAATTTTTTGTGAAAATGGTTTTAAAATGTTTTTTTAGGCCTGTCCAGAATGTCGATAGTTCGGCATGACCGGGGTCACTGTTTTTGTGTCAAAAAATGAAAAAAAGAATTCTGAGCTTTTTTTTGAAAATGGTTCTAAAATGCTTTTTTTTAGGCCTGTCCAAAATGTCGCTAGTTCGGCATGATCGGAGTCATCGTTTTTGGTGACAAAAATAGAAATCTACAATTTTTGTGAAAATGGTTTTAAAATGTTTTTTTTAGGCCTGTCCAGAATGTCGCTAGTTCGGCATTTTGTGTCACGAAAATGAAGAAAAAAATCAGCAATTTTTGGTGAAAATGGTTTTAAAACATTTTTTAGACCTGTCCAGAATGTCGCTTTTCGGCATGATCGGAGTCATCGTTTTTAGGGACTAAATGGAAATCTGCAATTTTTGTGAAAATGGTTTTAAAATGTTTTTTTTAGGCCTGTCCATAATGTCGATAGTTCGGCATGACCGGGGTCACTGATTTTGTGTCAAAAAATGAAAAAAAGAATTCTGAGCTTTTTTTTTGAAAATGGTTCTAAAATGCTTTTTTTTTAGGCCTGTCCAGAATGTCGCTAGTTCGGCATAACCGGGGTCACTGTTTTTGTGTCACGAAAATGAAGAAAAAAAAATCATCAATTTTTGGTGAAAATGGTTTTTAAATTTTTTTTTAGGCCTGTCCAGAATGTCGCTTTTTCGGCATGATCGGAGTCATCATTTTTAGGGACAAAATAGAAATCTGCAATTTTTTGTGAAAATGGTTTTAAAATGTTTTTTTAGGCCTGTCCAGAATGTCGATAGTTCGGCATGACAGGGGTCACTGTTTTTGTGTCACGAAAATGAAAAAAAAATATCTGCAATTTTTGGTGAAAATGGTTCTAAAAAATTTTTTTAGGCCTGTCCAGAATGTCGCTTTTTCGGCATGATCGGAGTCATCGTTTTTAGGGACAAAATAGAAATCTGCAATTTTTTGTGAAAATGGTTTTAAAATGTGTTTTTTAGGCCTGTCCAGAATGTCGATAGTTCGGCATGACCGGGGTCACTGTTTTTGTGTCAAAAAATGAAAAAAAGCATTCTGAGCTTTTTTTTGAAAATGGTTCTAAAATGCTTTTTTTTAGGCCTGTCCAAAATGTCGCTAGTTCGGCATGATCGGAGTCATCGTTTTTGGTGACAAAAATAGAAATCTACAATTTTTGTGAAAATGGTTTTAAAATGTTTTTTTAGGCCTGTCCAGAATGTCGCTAGTTCGGAATTTTGTGTCACGAAAATGAAGAAAAAAAATCAGCAATTTTTGGTGAAAATGGTTTTAAAACATTTTTTAGACCTGTCCAGAATGTCGCTTTTTCGGCATGATCGGAGTCATCGTTTTTAGGGACAAAATGGAAATCTGCAATTTTTGTGAAAATGGTTTTAAAATGTTTTTTTAGGCCTGTCCAGAATGTCGATAGTTCGGCATGACCGGGGTCACTGTTTTTGTGTCACGAAAATGAGAAAAAATATCTGCAATTTTTTGTGAAAATGGTTCAACATTTTTTTTTAGGCCTGTCCAGAATGTCGCTTTTCGGCATGATCGGAGTCATCGTTTTTAGGGACAAAATAGAAATCTGCAATTTTTGTGAAAATGGTTTTAAAATGTTTTTTTTAGGCCTGTCCAGAATGTCGCTTTTTCGGCATGATCGGAGTCATCGTTTTTAGGGACAAAATAGAAATCTGCAATTTTTTGTGAAAATGGTTTTAAAATGTTTTTTTAGGCCTGTCCATAATGTCGATAGTTCGGCATGACCGGGGTCACTGTTTTTGTGTCACGAAAATGAAAAAAAATATCTGCAATTTTTTGTGAAAATGGTTCTAAAAAATTTTTTGGGCCTGTCCAGAATGTCGCTTTTCGGCATGATCGGAGTCACCATTTTTAGGGACAAAATAGAAATCTGCAATTTTTTGTGAAAATGGTTTTAAAATGTTTTTTTAGGCATGTCCAGAATGTCGATAGTTCGGTATGACCGGGGTCACTGTTTTTGTGTCAAAAAATGAAAAAAAGAATTCTGAGCTTTTTTTTTTAAAATGGTTCTAAAATGCTTTTTTTTTAGGCCTGTCCAAAATGTCGCTAGTTCGGCATGATCGGAGTATTCGTTTTTGGTGACAAAAATAGAAATCTACAATTTTTTGTGAAAATGGTTTTAAAATGTTTTTTTTAGGCCTGTCCAGAATGTCGATAGATCGGCATGACCGGGGTCACTGTTTTTGTGTCACGAAAATGAGAAAAAAATATCTGCAATTTTTTGTGAAAATGGTTCAAATTTTTTTTTTTAGGCCTGTCCAGAATGTCGCTTTTTCGGCATGATCGGAGTCATCGTTTTTAGGGACAAAATAGAAATCTGCAATTTTTTGTGAAAATGGTTTTAAAATGTTTTTTTTTAGGCCTGTCCAGAATGTCGCTTTTTCGGCATGATCGGAGTCATCGTTTTTAGGGACAAAATAGAAATCTGCAATTTTTTGTGAAAATGGTTTTAAAATGTTTTTTTTAGGCCTGTCCATAATGTCGATAGTTCGGCATGACCGGGGTCACTGTTTTTGTGTCACGAAAATGAAAAAAAAATATCTGCAATTTTTTGTGAAAATGGTTCTAAAAATTTTTTTGGGCCTGTCCAGAATGTCGCTTTTTCGGCATGATCGGAGTCACCGTTTATAGGGACAAATTAGAAATCTGCAATTTTTTGTGAAAATGGTTTTAAAATGTTTTTTTTAGGCCTGTCCAGAATGTCGATAGTTCGGCATGACCGGGGTCACTGTTTTTGTGTCAAAAAATGAAAAGAAGAATTCTGAGCTTTTTTTTGTTGAAAATGGTTCTAAAATGCTTTTTTTTAGGCCTGTCCAAAATGTCGCTAGTTCGGCATGATCGGAGTATTCGTTTTTGGTGACAAAAATAGAAATCTAAAATTTTTGTGAAAATGGTTTTAAAATGTTTTTTTAGGCCTGTCCAGAATGTCGCTAGTTCGGCATGACCGGGGTGGGGTCACTGTTTTTGTGTCACGAAAATGAAGAAAAAAAATCAGCTATATTTGGTGAAAATGGTTTTTAAAAATTTTTTAGACCTGTCCAGAATGTCGCTTTTCGGCATGATCGGAGTCATCGTTTTTAGGGACAAAATAGAAATTTGCAATTTTTTGTGAAAATGGTTTTAAAATGTTTTTTTTAGGCCTGTCCAGAATGTCGATAGTTCGGTATGACCGGGGTCACTGTTTTTGTGTCAAAAAATGAAGAAAAAAAATCAGCCATTTTTGGTGAAAATGGTGGTTAAATTTTTTTAGGCCTGTCCAGAATGTCGCTTTTCGGGCGTGATCGGAGTCAACGTTTTTAGGGACAAAATAGAAATCTGCAATTTTTTGTGAAAATGGTTTTAAAATGTTTTTTTAGGCCTGTCCAGAATGTCGATAGTTCGGCATGACCGGGGTCACTGTTTTTGTGTCAAAAAATGAAAAAAAGAATTCTGAGCTTTTTTTTAAAAAATGGTTCTAAAATGCTTTTTTTTTAGGCCTGTCCAGAATGTCGCTAGTTCGGCATAACCGGGGTCACTGTTTTTGTGTCACGAAAATGAAGAAAAAAAAATCATCAATTTTTGGTGAAAATGGTTTTTTAATTTTTTTTTAGGCCTGTCCAGAATGTCGCTTTTTCGGCATGATCGGAGTCATCGTTTTTAGGGACAAAATAGAAATCTGCAATTTTTTGTGAAAATGGTTTTAAAATGTTTTTTAGGCCTGTCCAGAATGTCGATAGTTCGGCATGACCGGGGTCACTGTTTTTGTGTCACGAAAATGAAAAAAAAATATCTGCAATTTTTTGTGAAAATGGTTCTAAATTTTTTTTTTAGGCCTGTCCAGAATGTCGCTTTTTCGGCATGATCGGAGTCATCGTTTTTATGGACAAAATAGAAATCTGCAATTTTTTGTGAAAATGGTTTTAAAATGTTTTTTTAGGCCTGTCCAGAATGTCGATAGTTCGGCATGACCGGGGTCACTGTTTTTGTGTCAAAAAATGAAAAAAAGAATTCTGAGCTTTTTTTTTGAAAATGGTTCTAAAATGCTTTTTTTTTAGGCCTGTCCAAAATGTCGCTAGTTCGGCATGATCGGAGTATTCGTTTTTGGTGACAAAAATAGAAATCTAAAATTTTTGTGAAAATGGTTTTAAAATGTTTTTTTTAGGCCTGTCCAGAATGTCGCTAGTTCGGCATGACCGGGGTGGGGTCACTGTTTTTGTGTCACGAAAATGAAGAAAAAAAAATCAGCAATATTTGGTGAAAATGGTTTTTAAATTTTTTTTTAGACCTGTCCAGAATGTCGCTAGTTCGGCATAACCGGGGTCACTGTTTTTGTGTCACGAAAATGAAGAAAAAAAATATCATCAATTTTTGGTGAAAATGGTTTTTTAATTTTTTTTTAGGCCTGTCCAGAATGTCGCTTTTTCGGCATGATCGGAGTCATCGTTTTTAGGGACAAAATAGAAATCTGCAATTTTTTGTGAAAATGGTTTTAAAATGTTTTTTTTAGGCCTGTCCAGAATGTCGATAGTTCGGCATGACCGGGGTCACTGTTTTTGTGTCAAAAAATGAAAAAAGAATTCTGAGCTTTTTTTAAAAAATGGTTCTAAAATGCTTTTTTTTTAGGCCTGTCCAGAATGTCGCTAGTTCGGCATAACCGGGGTCACTGTTTTTGTGTCACGAAAATGAAGAAAAAAAATATCAGCAATTTTTGGTGAAAATGGTTTTTTAATTTTTTTTTAGGCCTGTCCAGAATGTCGCTTTTTCGGCATGATCGAAGTCATCGTTTTTAGGGACAAATTAGAAATCTGCAATTTTTTGTGAAAATGGTTTTAAAATGTTTTTTTTAGGCCTGTCCAGAATGTCGATAGTTCGGCATGACCGGGGTCACTGTTTTTGTGTCAAAAAATGAAAAGAAGAATTCTGAGCTTTTTTTTTGAAAATGGTTCTAAAATGCTTTTTTTTTAGGCCTGTCCAAAATGTCGCTAGTTCGGCATGATCGGAGTATTCGTTTTTGGTGACAAAAATAGAAATCTAAAATTTTTTGTGAAAATGGTTTTAAAATGTTTTTTTTAGGCCTGTCCAGAATGTCGCTAGTTCGGCATGACCGGGGTGGGGTCACTGTTTTTGTGTCACGAAAATGAAGAAAAAGAAATCAGCTATATTTGGTGAAAATGGTTTTAAAAATTTTTTTTAGACCTGTCCAGAATGTCGCTTTTTCGGCATGATCGGAGTCATCGTTTTTAGGGACAAAATAGAAATCTGCAATTTTTGTGAAAATGGTTTTAAAATGTTTTTTTAGGCCTGTCCATAATGTCGATAGTTCGGCATGACCGGGGTCACTGTTTTTGTGTCACGAAAATGAAAAAAAAATATCTGCAATTTTTTGTGAAAATGGTTCTAAAATTTTTTTTGGGGCCTGTCCAGAATGTCGCTTTTTCGGCATGATCGGAGTCACCGTTTTTAGGGACAAAATAGAAATCTGCAATTTTTGTGAAAATGGTTTTAAAATGTTTTTTTAGGCCTGTCCAGAATGTCGATAGTTCGGCATGACCGGGGTCACTGTTTTTGTGTCAAAAAATGAAAAGAAGAATTCTGAGCTTTTTTTTTGAAAATGGTTCTAAAATGCTTTTTTTTTAGGCCTGTCCAAAATGTCGCTAGTTCGGCATGATCGGAGTATTCGTTTTTGGTGACAAAAATAGAAATCTACAATTTTTTGTGAAAATGGTTTTAAAATGTTTTTTTTAGGCCTGTCCAGAATGTCGATAGTTCGGTATGACCGGGGTCACTGTTTTTGTGTCAAAAAATGAAGAAAAAAAAATCAGCCATTTTTGGTGAAAATGGTTGTTACATTTTTTTTTAGGCCTGTCCAGAATGTCGCTTTTTCGACGTGATCGGAGTCATCGTTTTTAGGGACAAAATAGAAATCTGCAATTTTTTGTGAAAATGGTTTTAAAAGGTTTTTTTTAGGCCTGTCCAGAATGTCGATAGTTCGGCATGACCGGGGTCACTGTTTTTGTGTCAAAAAAGAAAAAAGAATTCGGAGCTTTTTTTTTGAAAATTGTTCTAAAATGCTTTTTTTTTAGTCCTGTCCAAAATGTCGCTAGTTCGGCATGATCGGAGTCATCGTTTTTGGTGACAAAAATAGAAATCTGCAATTTTTTGTGAAAATGGTTTTGAAATGTTTTTTTTAGGCCTGTCCAGAATGTCGATAGTTCGGTATGACCGGGGTCACTGTTTTTGTGTCAAAAAATGAAAAAAAGAATTCTGAGCTTTTATTTTGAAAATGGTTCTAAAATGCATTTTTTTTAGGCCTGTCCAAAATGTCGCTAGTTCGGCATGATCGGAGTCATCGTTTTTGGTGACAAAAATAGAAATCTACAATTTTTTGTGAAAATGGTTTTAAAATGTTTTTTTAGGCCTGTCCAGAATGTCGCTAGTTCGGCATTTTGTGTCACGAAAATGAAGAAAAAAAATCTGCAATTTTTGGTGAAAATGGTTTTAAAACATTTTTTTAGACCTGTCCAGAATGTCGCTTTTTCGGCATGATCGGAGTCATCGTTTTTAGGGACTAAATGGAAATCTGCAATTTTTTGTGAAAATGGTTATAAAATGTTTTTTTTAGGCCTGTCCATAATGTCGATAGTTCGGCATGACCGGGGTCACTGTTTTTGTGTCAAAAAATGAAAAAAAGAATTCTGAGCTTTTTTTTTGAAAATGGTTCTAAAATGCTTTTTTTTAGGCCTGTCCAGAATGTCGCTAGTTCGGCATAACCGGGGTCACTGTTTTTGTGTCACGAAAATGAAGAAAAAAAAATCATCCATTTTTGGTGAAAATGGTTTTTAATTTTTTTTTTAGGCCTGTCCAGAATGTCGCTTTTTCGGCATGATCGGAGTCATCGTTTTTAGGGACAAAATAGAAATCTGCAATTTTTGTGAAAATCGTTTTAAAATGTTTTTTAGGCCTGTCCAGAATGTCGATAGTTCGGCATGACAGGGGTCACTGTTTTTGTGTCACGAAAATGAAAAAAAAATATCAGCAATTTTTGGTGAAAATGGTTCTAAAAATTTTTTTTAGGCCTGTCAAGAATGTCGCTTTTTCGGCATGATCGGAGTCATCGTTTTTAGGGACAAAATAGAAATCTGCAATTTTTTGTGAAAATGGTTTTAAAATGTGTTTTTAGGCCTGTCCAGAATGTCGATAGTTCGGCATGACCGGGGTCACTGTTTTTGTGTCAAAAAATGAAAAAAAGCATTCTGAGCTTTTTTTTTGAAAATGGTTCTAAAATGCTTTTTTTTTAGGCCTGTCCAAAATGTCGCTAGTTCGGCATGATCGGAGTCATCGTTTTTGGTGACAAAAATAGAAATCTACAATTTTTGTGAAAATGGTTTTAAAATGTTTTTTTAGGCCTGTCCAGAATGTCGCTAGTTCGGAATTTTGTGTCACGAAAATGAAGAAAAAAATCAGCAATTTTTGGTGAAAATGGTTTTAAAACATTTTTTAGACCTGTCCAGAATGTCGCTTTTTCGGCATGATCGGAGTCATCGTTTTTAGGGACAAAATGGAAATCTGCAATTTTTTGTGAAAATGGTTTTAAAATGTTTTTTTTTAGGCCTGTCCAGAATGTCGATAGTTCGGCATGACCGGGGTCACTGTTTTTGTGTCACGAAAATGAGAAAAAAATATCTGCAATTTTTTGTGAAAATGGTTCAACATTTTTTTTTAGGCCTGTCCAGAATGTCGCTTTTCGGCATGATCGGAGTCATCGTTTTTAGGGACAAAATAGAAATCTGCAATTTTTGTGAAAATGGTTTTAAAATGTTTTTTTTAGGCCTGTCCAGAATGTCGCTTTTTCGGCATGATCGGAGTCATCGTTTTTAGGGACAAAATAGAAATCTGCAATTTTTTGTGAAAATGGTTTTAAAATGTTTTTTTAGGCCTGTCCATAATGTCGATAGTTCGGCATGACCGGGGTCACTGTTTTTGTGTCACAAAAATGAAAAAAAATATCTGCAATTTTTTGTGAAAATGGTTCTAAAAATTTTTTGGGCCTGTCCAGAATGTCGCTTTTTCGGCATGATCGGAGTCACCATTTTTAGGGACAAAATAGAAATCTGCAATTTTTGTGAAAATGGTTTTAAAATGTTTTTTTAGGCCTGTCCAGAATGTCGATAGTTCGGCATGACCGGGGTCACTGTTTTTGTGTCAAAAAATGAAAAGAAGAATTCTGAGCTTTTTTTTGAAAATGGTTCTAAAATGCTTTTTTTTAGGCCTGTCCAAAATGTCGCTAGTTCGGCATGATCGGAGTATTCGTTTTTGGTGACAAAAATAGAAATCTACAATTTTTGTGAAAATGGTTTTAAAATGTTTTTTTTAGGCCTGTCCAGAATGTCGATAGTTCGGCATGACCGGGGTCACTGTTTTTGTGTCACGAAAATGAGAAAAAAATATCTGCAATTTTTTGTGAAAATGGTTCAAAAATTTTTTTAGGCCTGTCCAGAATGTCGCTTTTTCGGCATGATCGGAGTCATCGTTTTTAGGGACAAAATAGAAATCTGCAATTTTTTGTGAAAATGGTTTTAAAATGGTTTTTTTAGGCCTGTCCAGAATGTCGCTTTTTCGGCATGATCGGAGTCATCGTTTTTAGGGACAAAATAGAAATCTGCAATTTTTTGTGAAAATGGTTTTAAAATGTTTTTTTTAGGCCTGTCCATAATGTCGATAGTTCGGCATGACCGGGGTCACTGTTTTTGTGTCACGAAAATGAAAAAAAAATATCTGCAATTTTTTGTGAAAATGGTTCTAAAAAAATTTTTTGGGGCCTGTCCAGAATGTCGCTTTTTCGGCATGATCGGAGTCACCGTTTATAGGGACAAATTAGAAATCTGCAATTTTTTGTGAAAATGGTTTTAAAATGTTTTTTTTAGGCCTGTCCAGAATGTCGATAGTTCGGCATGACCGGGGTCACTGTTTTTGTGTCAAAAAATGAAAAGAAGAATTCTGAGCTTTTTTTTGTTGAAAATGGTTCTAAAATGCTTTTTTTTTAGGCCTGTCCAAAATGTCGCTAGTTCGGCATGATGGGAGTATTCGTTTTTGGTGACAAAAATAGAAATCTAAAATTTTTTGTGAAAATGGTTTTAAAATGTTTTTTTAGGCCTGTCCAGAATGTCGCTAGTTCGGCATGACCGGGGTGGGGTCACTGTTTTTGTGTCACGAAAATGAAGAAAAAAAATCAGCTATATTTGGTGAAAATGGTTTTTAAAAATTTTTTAGACCTGTCCAGAATGTCGCTTTTTCGGCATGATCGGAGTCATCGTTTTTAGGGACAAAATAGAAATTTGCAATTTTTTGTGAAAATGGTTTTAAAATGTTTTTTTTAGGCCTGTCCAGAATGTCGATAGTTCGGTATGACCGGGGTCACTGTTTTTGTGTCAAAAAATGAAGAAAAAAAAATCAGCCATTTTTGGTGAAAATGGTGGTTAAATTTTTTTTTAGGCCTGTCCAGAATGTCGCTTTTTCGGCGTGATCGGAGTCAACGTTTTTAGGGACAAAATAGAAATCTGCAATTTTTTGTGAAAATGGTTTTAAAATGTTTTTTTTAGGCCTGTCCAGAATGTCGATAGTTCGGCATGACCGGGGTCACTGTTTTTGTGTCAAAAAATGAAAAAAAGAATTCTGAGCTTTTTTTTAAAAAATGGTTCTAAAATGCTTTTTTTTAGGCCTGTCCAGAATGTCGCTAGTTCGGCATAACCGGGGTCACTGTTTTTGTGTCACGAAAATGAAGAAAAAAAAATCATCAATTTTTGGTGAAAATGGTTTTTAATTTTTTTTAGGCCTGTCCAGAATGTCGCTTTTTCGGCATGATCGGAGTCATCGTTTTTAGGGACAAAATAGAAATCTGCAATTTTTTGTGAAAATGGTTTTAAAATGTTTTTTTAGGCCTGTCCAGAATGTCGATAGTTCGGCATGACCGGGGTCACTGTTTTTGTGTCAAAAAATGAAAAAAAGAATTCTGAGCTTTTTTTTTGAAAATGGTTCTAAAATGCTTTTTTTTAGGCCTGTCCAAAATGTCGCTAGTTCGGCATGATCGGAGTCATCGTTTTTGGTGACAAAAATAGAAATCTACAATTTTTGTGAAAATGGTTTTAAAATGTTTTTTTAGGCCTGTCCAGAATGTCGCTAGTTCGGCATTTTGTGTCACGAAAATGAAGAAAAAAATCAGCAATTTTTGGTGAAAATGGTTTTAAAACATTTTTTAGACCTGTCCAGAATGTCGCTTTTCGGCATGATCGGAGTCATCGTTTTTAGGGACTAAATGGAAATCTGCAATTTTTGTGAAAATGGTTTTAAAATGTTTTTTTTAGGCCTGTCCATAATGTCGATAGTTCGGCATGACCGGGGTCACTGATTTTGTGTCAAAAAATGAAAAAAGAATTCTGAGCTTTTTTTTTGAAAATGGTTCTAAAATGCTTTTTTTTAGGCCTGTCCAGAATGTCGCTAGTTCGGCATAACCGGGGTCACTGTTTTTGTGTCACGAAAATGAAGAAAAAAAATCATCAATTTTTGGTGAAAATGGTTTTTAAATTTTTTTTAGGCCTGTCCAGAATGTCGCTTTTCGGCATGATCGGAGTCATCATTTTTAGGGACAAAATAGAAATCTGCAATTTTTTGTGAAAATGGTTTTAAAATGTTTTTTAGGCCTGTCCAGAATGTCGATAGTTCGGCATGACAGGGGTCACTGTTTTTGTGTCACGAAAATGAAAAAAAATATCTGCAATTTTTGGTGAAAATGGTTCTAAAAAATTTTTTAGGCCTGTCCAGAATGTCGCTTTTTCGGCATGATCGGAGTCATCGTTTTTAGGGACAAAATAGAAATCTGCAATTTTTGTGAAAATGGTTTTAAAATGTGTTTTTTAGGCCTGTCCAGAATGTCGATAGTTCGGCATGACCGGGGTCACTGTTTTTGTGTCAAAAAATGAAAAAAAGCATTCTGAGCTTTTTTTTTGAAAATGGTTCTAAAATGCTTTTTTTTTAGGCCTGTCCAAAATGTCGCTAGTTCGGCATGATCGGAGTCATCGTTTTTGGTGACAAAAATAGAAATCTACAATTTTTTGTGAAAATGGTTTTAAAATGTTTTTTTTAGGCCTGTCCAGAATGTCGCTAGTTCGGAATTTTGTGTCACGAAAATGAAGAAAAAAAATCAGCAATTTTTGGTGAAAATGGTTTTAAAACATTTTTTTAGACCTGTCCAGAATGTCGCTTTTTCGGCATGATCGGAGTCATCGTTTTTAGGGACAAAATGGAAATCTGCAATTTTTTGTGAAAATGGTTTTAAAATGTTTTTTTAGGCCTGTCCAGAATGTCGATAGTTCGGCATGACCGGGGTCACTGTTTTTGTGTCACGAAAATGAGAAAAAAATATCTGCAATTTTTTGTGAAAATGGTTCAACATTTTTTTTTTAGGCCTGTCCAGAATGTCGCTTTTCGGCATGATCGGAGTCATCGTTTTTAGGGACAAAATAGAAATCTGCAATTTTTTGTGAAAATGGTTTTAAAATGTTTTTTTTAGGCCTGTCCAGAATGTCGCTTTTTCGGCATGATCGGAGTCATCGTTTTTAGGGACAAAATAGAAATCTGCAATTTTTTGTGAAAATGGTTTTAAAATGTTTTTTTAGGCCTGTCCATAATGTCGATAGTTCGGCATGACCGGGGTCACTGTTTTTGTGTCACGAAAATGAAAAAAATATCTGCAATTTTTTGTGAAAATGGTTCTAAAAATTTTTTGGGCCTGTCCAGAATGTCGCTTTTTCGGCATGATCGGAGTCACCATTTTTAGGGACAAAATAGAAATCTGCAATTTTTTGTGAAAATGGTTTTAAAATGTTTTTTTAGGCCTGTCCAGAATGTCGATAGTTCGGCATGACCGGGGTCACTGTTTTTGTGTCAAAAAATGAAAAGAAGAATTCTGAGCTTTTTTTTTTAAAATGGTTCTAAAATGCTTTTTTTTTAGGCCTGTCCAAAATGTCGCTAGTTCGGCATGATCGGAGTATTCGTTTTTGGTGACAAAAATAGAAATCTACAATTTTTGTGAAAATGGTTTTAAAATGTTTTTTTAGGCCTGTCCAGAATGTCGATAGATCGGCATGACCGGGGTCACTGTTTTTGTGTCACGAAAATGAGAAAAAAATATCTGCAATTTTTGTGAAAATGGTTCAAATTTTTTTTTTTAGGCCTGTCCAGAATGTCGCTTTTTCGGCATGATCGGAGTCATCGTTTTTAGGGACAAAATAGAAATCTGCAATTTTTGTGAAAATGGTTTTAAAATGTTTTTTTTTAGGCCTGTCCAGAATGTCGCTTTTCGGCATGATCGGAGTCATCGTTTTTAGGGACAAAATAGAAATCTGCAATTTTTTGTGAAAATGGTTTTAAAATGTTTTTTTAGGCCTGTCCATAATGTCGATAGTTCGGCATGACCGGGGTCACTGTTTTTGTGTCACGAAAATGAAAAAAAAATATCTGCAATTTTTTGTGAAAATGGTTCTAAAAAAATTTTTTGGGCCTGTCCAGAATGTCGCTTTTTCGGCATGATCGGAGTCACCGTTTATAGGGACAAATTAGAAATCTGCAATTTTTTGTGAAAATGGTTTTAAAATGTTTTTTTAGGCCTGTCCAGAATGTCGATAGTTCGGCATGACCGGGGGTCACTGTTTTTGTGTCAAAAAATGAAAAGAAGAATTCTGAGCTTTTTTTTGTTGAAAATGGTTCTAAAATGCTTTTTTTTTAGGCCTGTCCAAAATGTCGCTAGTTCGGCATGATCGGAGTATTCGTTTTTGGTGACAAAAATAGAAATCTAAAATTTTTTGTGAAAATGGTTTTAAAATGTTTTTTTTAGGCCTGTCCAGAATGTCGCTAGTTCGGCATGACCGGGGTGGGGTCACTGTTTTTGTGTCACGAAAATGAAGAAAAAAAATCAGCTATATTTGGTGAAAATGGTTTTTAAAATTTTTTTTAGACCTGTCCAGAATGTCGCTTTTTCGGCATGATCGGAGTCATCGTTTTTAGGGACAAAATAGAAATTTGCAATTTTTGTGAAAATGGTTTTAAAATGTTTTTTTTAGGCCTGTCCAGAATGTCGATAGTTCGGTATGACCGGGGTCACTGTTTTTGTGTCAAAAAATGAAGAAAAAAAAATCAGCCATTTTTGGTGAAAATGGTGGTTAAATTTTTTTTAGGCCTGTCCAGAATGTCGCTTTTCGGCGTGATCGGAGTCAACGTTTTTAGGGACAAAATAGAAATCTGCAATTTTTGTGAAAATGGTTTTAAAATGTTTTTTTTAGGCCTGTCCAGAATGTCGATAGTTCGGCATGACCGGGGTCACTGTTTTTGTGTCAAAAAATGAAAAAAGAATTCTGAGCTTTTTTTTTAAAAATGGTTCTAAAATGCTTTTTTTTAGGCCTGTCCAGAATGTCGCTAGTTCGGCATAACCGGGGTCACTGTTTTTGTGTCACGAAAATGAAGAAAAAAAATCATCAATTTTTGGTGAAAATGGTTTTTAATTTTTTTAGGCCTGTCCAGAATGTCGCTTTTTCGGCATGATCGGAGTCATCGTTTTTAGGGACAAAATAGAAATCTGCAATTTTTTGTGAAAATGGTTTTAAAATGTTTTTTAGGCCTGTCCAGAATGTCGATAGTTCGGCATGACCGGGGTCACTGTTTTTGTGTCACGAAAATGAAAAAAAAATATCTGCAATTTTTTGTGAAAATGGTTCTAAATTTTTTTTTAGGCCTGTCCAGAATGTCGCTTTTTCGGCATGATCGGAGTCATCGTTTTTATGGACAAAATAGAAATCTGCAATTTTTTGTGAAAATGGTTTTAAAATGTTTTTTTAGGCCTGTCCAGAATGTCGATAGTTCGGCATGACCGGGGTCACTGTTTTTGTGTCAAAAAATGAAAA
This sequence comes from Salmo salar, assembly GCF_905237065.1. Taxonomy (NCBI): domain Eukaryota; kingdom Metazoa; phylum Chordata; class Actinopteri; order Salmoniformes; family Salmonidae; genus Salmo; species Salmo salar. The sequence continues at coordinate 60,706 of NW_025547518.1, forward strand.
GAAGAATTCTGAGCTTTTTTTTTGAAAATGGTTCTAAAATGCTTTTTTTTTAGGCCTGTCCAAAATGTCGCTAGTTCGGCATGATCGGAGTATTCGTTTTTGGTGACAAAAATAGAAATCTAAAATTTTTTGTGAAAATGGTTTTAAAATGTTTTTTTTAGGCCTGTCCAGAATGTCGCTAGTTCGGCATGACCGGGGTGGGGTCACTGTTTTTGTGTCACGAAAATGAAGAAAAAAAAATCAGCAATATTTGGTGAAAATGGTTTTTAAATTTTTTTTTAGACCTGTCCAGAATGTCGCTAGTTCGGCATAACCGGGGTCACTGTTTTTGTGTCACGAAAATGAAGAAAAAAATATCATCAATTTTTGGTGAAAATGGTTTTTAATTTTTTTTAGGCCTGTCCAGAATGTCGCTTTCGGCATGATCGGAGTCATCGTTTTTAGGGACAAAATAGAAATCTGCAATTTTTTGTGAAAATGGTTTTAAAATGTTTTTTTTTAGGCCTGTCCAGAATGTCGATAGTTCGGCATGACCGGGGTCACTGTTTTTGTGTCAAAAAATGAAAAAAAGAATTCTGAGCTTTTTTTTAAAAATGGTTCTAAAATGCTTTTTTTTTAGGCCTGTCCAGAATGTCGCTAGTTCGGCATAACCGGGGTCACTGTTTTTGTGTCACGAAAATGAAGAAAAAAAATATCAGCAATTTTTGGTGAAAATGGTTTTTAATTTTTTTTAGGCCTGTCCAGAATGTCGCTTTTTCGGCATGATCGAAGTCATCGTTTTTAGGGACAAATTAGAAATCTGCAATTTTTTGTGAAAATGGTTTTAAAATGTTTTTTTAGGCCTGTCCAGAATGTCGATAGTTCGGCATGACCGGGGTCACTGTTTTTGTGTCAAAAAATGAAAAGAAGAATTCTGAGCTTTTTTTTTGAAAATGGTTCTAAAATGCTTTTTTTTTAGGCCTGTCCAAAATGTCGCTAGTTCGGCATGATCGGAGTATTCGTTTTTGGTGACAAAAATAGAAATCTAAAATTTTTTGTGAAAATGGTTTTAAAATGTTTTTTTTAGGCCTGTCCAGAATGTCGCTAGTTCGGCATGACCGGGGTGGGGTCACTGTTTTTGTGTCACGAAAATGAAGAAAAAGAAATCAGCTATATTTGGTGAAAATGGTTTTAAAAATTTTTTTTAGACCTGTCCAGAATGTCGCTTTTTCGGCATGATCGGAGTCATCGTTTTTAGGGACAAAATAGAAATCTGCAATTTTTTGTGAAAATGGTTTTAAAATGTTTTTTTTAGGCCTGTCCATAATGTCGATAGTTCGGCATGACCGGGGTCACTGTTTTTGTGTCACGAAAATGAAAAAAAAATATCTGCAATTTTTTGTGAAAATGGTTCTAAAATTTTTTTTGGGGCCTGTCCAGAATGTCGCTTTTCGGCATGATCGGAGTCACCGTTTTTAGGGACAAAATAGAAATCTGCAATTTTTTGTGAAAATGGTTTTAAAATGTTTTTTTAGGCCTGTCCAGAATGTCGATAGTTCGGCATGACCGGGGTCACTGTTTTTGTGTCAAAAAATGAAAAGAAGAATTCTGAGCTTTTTTTTGAAAATGGTTCTAAAATGCTTTTTTTTAGGCCTGTCCAAAATGTCGCTAGTTCGGCATGATCGGAGTATTCGTTTTTGGTGACAAAAATAGAAATCTACAATTTTTGTGAAAATGGTTTTAAAATGTTTTTTTAGGCCTGTCCAGAATGTCGATAGTTCGGTATGACCGGGGTCACTGTTTTTGTGTCAAAAAATGAAGAAAAAAAAATCAGCCATTTTTGGTGAAAATGGTTGTTACATTTTTTTTTAGGCCTGTCCAGAATGTCGCTTTTTCGACGTGATCGGAGTCATCGTTTTTAGGGACAAAATAGAAATCTGCAATTTTTTGTGAAAATGGTTTTAAAAGGTTTTTTTTAGGCCTGTCCAGAATGTCGATAGTTCGGCATGACCGGGGTCACTGTTTTTGTGTCAAAAAAAGAAAAAAAGAATTCGGAGCTTTTTTTTGAAAATTGTTCTAAAATGCTTTTTTTTTAGTCCTGTCCAAAATGTCGCTAGTTCGGCATGATCGGAGTCATCGTTTTTGGTGACAAAAATAGAAATCTGCAATTTTTTGTGAAAATGGTTTTGAAATGTTTTTTTTAGGCCTGTCCAGAATGTCGATAGTTCGGTATGACCGGGGTCACTGTTTTTGTGTCAAAAAATGAAAAAGAATTCTGAGCTTTTATTTTGAAAATGGTTCTAAAATGCATTTTTTTAGGCCTGTCCAAAATGTCGCTAGTTCGGCATGATCGGAGTCATCGTTTTTGGTGACAAAAATAGAAATCTACAATTTTTTGTGAAAATGGTTTTAAAATGTTTTTTTTAGGCCTGTCCAGAATGTCGCTAGTTCGGCATTTTGTGTCACGAAAATGAAGAAAAAAATCTGCAATTTTTGGTGAAAATGGTTTTAAAACATTTTTTTAGACCTGTCCAGAATGTCGCTTTTTCGGCATGATCGGAGTCATCGTTTTTAGGGACTAAATGGAAATCTGCAATTTTTGTGAAAATGGTTATAAAATGTTTTTTTAGGCCTGTCCATAATGTCGATAGTTCGGCATGACCGGGGTCACTGATTTTGTGTCAAAAAATGAAAAAAGAATTCTGAGCTTTTTTTTGAAAATGGTTCTAAAATGCTTTTTTTAGGCCTGTCCAGAATGTCGCTAGTTCGGCATAACCGGGGTCACTGTTTTTGTGTCACGAAAATGAAGAAAAAAAATCATCCATTTTTGGTGAAAATGGTTTTTAATTTTTTTTAGGCCTGTCCAGAATGTCGCTTTTCGGCATGATCGGAGTCATCGTTTTTAGGGACAAAATAGAAATCTGCAATTTTTTGTGAAAATCGTTTTAAAATGTTTTTTTAGGCCTGTCCAGAATGTCGATAGTTCGGCATGACAGGGGTCACTGTTTTTGTGTCACGAAAATGAAAAAAAAATATCAGCAATTTTTGGTGAAAATGGTTCTAAAAATTTTTTTAGGCCTGTCAAGAATGTCGCTTTTCGGCATGATCGGAGTCATCGTTTTTAGGGACAAAATAGAAATCTGCAATTTTTGTGAAAATGGTTTTAAAATGTGTTTTTAGGCCTGTCCAGAATGTCGATGGTTCGGCATGACCGGGGTCACTGTTTTTGTGTCAAAAAATGAAAAAAAGCATTCTGAGCTTTTTTTTTGAAAATGGTTCTAAAATGCTTTTTTTTTAGGCCTGTCCAAAATGTCGCTAGTTCGGCATGATCGGAGTCATCGTTTTTGGTGACAAAAATAGAAATCTACAATTTTTGTGAAAATGGTTTTAAAATGTTTTTTTAGGACTGTCCAGAATGTCGCTAGTTCGGCATTTTGTGTCACGAAAATGAAGAAAAAAATCAGCAATTTTTGGTGAAAATGGTTTTAAAACATTTTTTAGACCTGTCCAGAATGTCGCTTTTTCGGCATGATCGGAGTCATCGTTTTTAGGGACTAAATGGAAATCTGCAATTTTTTGTGAAAATGGTTTTAAAATGTTTTTTTAGGCCTGTCCATAATGTCGATAGTTCGGCATGACCGGGGTCACTGTTTTTGTGTCACGAAAATGAAAAAAAATATCAGCAATTTTTTGTGAAAATGGTTCTAAAAATTTTTTGGGGCCTGTCCAGAATGTCGCTTTTTCGGCATGATCGGAGTCACCGTTTTTAGGGACAAAATAGAAATCTGCAATTTTTGTGAAAATGGTTTTAAAATGTTTTTTTTAGGCCTGTCCAGAATGTCGATAGTTCGGCATGACCGGGGTCACTGTTTTTGTGTCAAAAAATGAAAAGAAGAATTCTGAGCTTTTTTTTTGAAAATGGTTCTAAAATGCTTTTTTTTAGGCCTGTCCAAAATGTCGCTAGTTCGGCATGATCGGAGTATTCGTTTTTGGTGACAAAAATAGAAATCTACAATTTTTGTGAAAATGGTTTTAAAATGGTTTTTTAGGCCTGTCCAGAATGTCGCTAGTTCGGCATGACCGGGGTGGGGTCACTGTTTTTGTGTCACGAAAATGAAGAAAAAAAATCAGCTATTTTTGGTGAAAATGGTTTTAAAAAAATTTTTAGACCTGTCCAGAATGTCGCTTTTCGGCATGATCGGAGTCATCGTTTTTAGGGACAAAATAGAAATTTGCAATTTTTTGTGAAAATGGTTTTAAAATGTTTTTTTAGGCCTGTCCAGAATGTCGATAGTTCGGTATGACCGGGGTCACTGTTTTTGTGTCAAAAATGAAGAAAAAAAATCAGCCATTTTTGGTGAAAATGGTTGTTACATTTTTTTAGGCCTGTCCAGAATGTCGCTTTTTCGACGTGATCGGAGTCATCGTTTTTAGGGACAAAATAGAAATCTGCAATTTTTGTGAAAATGGTTTTAAAAGGTTTTTTTTAGGCCTGTCCAGAATGTCGATAGTTCGGCATGACCGGGGTCACTGTTTTTGTGTCAAAAAAGAAAAAAAAGAATTCGGAGCTTTTTTTTGAAAATTGTTCTAAAATGCTTTTTTTTAGTCCTGTCCAAAATGTCGCTAGTTCGGCATGATCGGAGTCATCGTTTTTGGTGACAAAAATAGAAATCTGCAATTTTTGTGAAAATGGTTTTGAAATGTTTTTTTAGGCCTGTCCAGAATGTCGCTAGTTCGGCATGACTGGGGTCACTGTTTTTGTGTCACGAAAATTAAGAAAAAAAATCAGCAATTTTTGGTGAAAATGGTTTTTACATTTTTTTTTAGGCCTTTTCAGAATGTGTCACTGTTTTTGTGTCACGAAAATGAAAAAAAAATATCTGCAATTTTTTGTGAAAATGGTTCTAAAAATTTTTTTTAGGCCTGTCCAGAATGTCGCTTTTTCGGCATGATCGGAGTCATCGTTTTTAGGGACAAAATAGAAATCTGCAATTTTTTGTGAAAATGGTTTTAAAATGTGTTTTTTAGGCCTGTCCAGAATGTCGCTAGTTCGGCATGACCGGGGTCACTGTTTTTGTGTCACGAAAATGAAGAAAAAAAAATCAGCAATTTTTGGTGAAAATGGTTTTAAAACATTTTTTTAGGCCTGTCCAGAATGTCGCTTTTTCGACGTGATCGGAGTCATCGTTTTTAGGGACAAAATAGAAATCTGCAATTTTTTGTGAAAATGGTTTTAAAAGGTTTTTTTTAGGCCTGTCCAGAATGTCGATAGTTCGGCATGACCGGGGTCACTGTTTTTGTGTCAAAAAAAGAAAAAAAGAATTCGGAGCTTTTTTTTTGAAAATTGTTCTAAAATGCTTTTTTTTTAGTCCTGTCCAAAATGTCGCTAGTTCGGCATGATCGGAGTCATCGTTTTTGGTGACAAAAATAGAAATCTGCAATTTTTTGTGAAAATGGTTTTGAAATGTTTTTTTTAGGCCTGTCCAGAATGTCGCTAGTTCGGCATGACTGGGGTCACTGTTTTTGTGTCACGAAAATGAAGAAAAAAAATCAGCATTTTTTGGTGAAAATGGTTTTTAATTTTTTTTTTAGGCCTTTTCAGAATGTGTCACTGTTTTTGTGTCACGAAAATGAAAAAAAAATATCTGCAATTTTTTGTGAAAATGGTTCTAAAAATTTTTTTTAGGCCTGTCCAGAATGTCGCTTTTTCGGCATGATCGGAGTCATCGTTTTTAGGGACAAAATAGAAATCTGCAATTTTTTGTGAAAATGGTTTTAAAATGTGTTTTTTAGGCCTGTCCAGAATGTCGCTAGTTCGGCATGACCGGGGTCACTGTTTTTGTGTCACGAAAATGAAGAAAAAAAAATCAGCAATTTTTGGTGAAAATGGTTTTAAAACATTTTTTAGACCTGTCCAGAATGTCGCTTTTCGGCATGATCGGAGTCATCGTTTTTAGGGACAAAATAGAAATCTGCAATTTTTGTGAAAATGGTTTTAAAATGTTTTTTTAGGCCTGTCCAGAATGTCGATAGTTCGGCATGACCGGGGTCACTGTTTTTGTGTCAAAAAATGAAAAAAGAATTCTGAGCTTTTTTTTGAAAATGGTTCTAAAATGCTTTTTTTTAGGCCTGTCCAAAATGTCGCTAGTTCGGCATAACCGGGGTCACTGTTTTTGTGTCACGAAAATGAAGAAAAAAAAATCATCCATTTTTGGTGAAAATGGTTTTTAATTTTTTTTTTAGGCCTGTCCAAAATGTCGCTCGTTCGGCATGATCGGAGTCATCGTTTTTGGTGACAAAAATAGAAATCTACAATTTTTTGTGAAAATGGTTTTAAAATGTTTTTTTTAGGACTGTCCAGAATGTCGCTAGTTCGGCATATTGTGTCACGAAAATGAAGAAAAAAAATCAGCAATTTTTGGTGAAAATGGTTTTAAAACATTTTTTTAGACCTGTCCAGAATGTCGCTTTTTCGGCATGATCGGAGTCATCGTTTTTAGGGACTAAATGGAAATCTGCAATTTTTTGTGAAAATGGTTTTAAAATGTTTTTTTTAGGCCTGTCCATAATGTCGATAGTTCGGCATGACCGGGGTCACTGTTTTTGTGTCACGAAAATGAAAAAAAAATATCTGCAATTTTTTGTGAAAATGGTTCTAAAATTTTTTTTGGGGCCTGTCCAGAATGTCGCTTTTTCGGCATGATCGGAGTCACCGTTTTTAGGGACAAAATAGAAATCTGCAATTTTTTGTGAAAATGGTTTTAAAATGTTTTTTTAGGCCTGTCCAGAATGTCGATAGTTCGGCATGACCGGGGTCACTGTTTTTGTGTCAAAAAATGAAAAGAAGAATTCTGAGCTTTTTTTTTGAAAATGGTTCTAAAATGCATTTTTTTAGGCCTGTCCAAAATGTCGCTAGTTCGGCATGATCGGAGTATTCGTTTTTGGTGACAAAAATAGAAATCTACAATTTTTGTGAAAATGGTTTTAAAATGTTTTTTTAGGCCTGTCCAGAATGTCGCTAGTTCGGCATGACCGGGGTGGGGTCACTGTTTTTGTGTCACGAAAATGAAGAAAAAAATCAGCTATTTTTGGTGAAAATGGTTTTAAAAATTTTTTTAGACCTGTCCAGAATGTCGCTTTTTCGGCATGATCGGAGTCATCGTTTTTAGGGACAAAATAGAAATTTGCAATTTTTTGTGAAAATGGTTTTAAAATGTTTTTTTAGGCCTGTCCAGAATGTTCATAGTTCGGTATGACCGGGGTCACTGTTTTTGTGTCAAAAATGAAGAAAAAAAATCAGCCATTTTTGGTGAAAATGGTTGTTACATTTTTTTTAGGCCTGTCCAGAATGTCGCTTTTCGACGTGATCGGAGTCATCGTTTTTAGGGACAAAATAGAAATCTGCAATTTTTGTGAAAATGGTTTTAAAAGGTTTTTTTAGGCCTGTCCAGAATGTCGATAGTTCGGCATGACCGGGGTCACTGTTTTTGTGTCAAAAAGAAAAAAGAATTCGGAGCTTTTTTTTAGAAAATTGTTCTAAAATGCTTTTTTTTTAGTCCTGTCCAAAATGTCGCTAGTTCGGCATGATCGGAGTCATCGTTTTTGGTGACAAAAATAGAAATCTGCAATTTTTTGTGAAAATGGTTTTGAAATGTTTTTTTTAGGCCTGTCCAGAATGTCGCTAGTTCGGCATGACTGGGGTCACTGTTTTTGTGTCACGAAAATTAAGAAAAAAAATCAGCAATTTTTGGTGAAAATGGTTTTTAAATTTTTTTTTAGGCCTTTTCAGAATGTGTCACTGTTTTTGTGTCACGAAAATGAAAAAAAATATCTGCAATTTTTGTGAAAATGGTTCTAAAAATTTTTTTAGGCCTGTCCAGAATGTCGCTTTCGGCATGATCGGAGTCATCGTTTTTAGGGACAAAATAGAAATCTGCAATTTTTGTGAAAATGGTTTTAAAATGTGTTTTTAGGCCTGTCCAGAATGTCGCTAGTTCGGCATGACCGGGGTCACTGTTTTTGTGTCACGAAAATGAAGAAAAAAAATCAGCAATTTTTGGTGAAAATGGTTTTAAAACATTTTTTTAGGCCTGTCCAGAATGTCGCTTTTCGACGTGATCGGAGTCATCGTTTTTAGGGACAAAATAGAAATCTGCAATTTTTGTGAAATTGGTTTTAAAAGTTTTTTTTAGGCCTGTCCAGAATGTCGATAGTTCGGCATGACCGGGGTCACTGTTTTTGTGTCAAAAAAGAAAAAAAGAATTCGGAGCTTTTTTTTGAAAATTGTTCTAAAATGCTTTTTTTTTAGTCCTGTCCAAAATGTCGCTAGTTCGGCATGATCGGAGTCATCGTTTTTGGTGACAAAAATAGAAATCTGCAATTTTTTGTGAAAATCGTTTTAAAATGTTTTTTTAGGCCTGTCCAGAATGTCGATAGTTCGGCATGACAGGGGTCACTGTTTTTGTGTCACGAAAATGAAGAAAAAAAAATCAGGAATTTTTGGTGAAAATGGTTTTAAAACATTTTTTTAGACAATGTCCAGAATGTCTCTTTTCGGCATGATCGGAGTCATCGTTTTTAGGGACAAAATAGAAATCTGCAATTTTTTGTGAAAATGGTTTTAAAATGTTTTTTTAGGCCTGTCCAGAATGTCGATAGTTCGGCATGACCGGGGTCACTGTTTTGTGTCAAAAAATGAAAAAAGAATTCTGAGCTTTTTTTTGAAAATGGTTCTAAAATGCTTTTTTTTAGGCCTGTCCAAAATGTCGCTAGTTCGGCATGATCGGAGTCATCGTTTTTGGTGACAAAAATAGAAATCTACAATTTTTGTGAAAATGGTTTTAAAATGTTTTTTTAGGCCTGTCCAGAATGTCGATAGTTCGGCATGACCGGGGTCACTGTTTTTGTGTCACGAAAATGAAGAAAAAAAAATCTGCAATTTTTGGTGAAAATGGTTTTTAAATTTTTTTTTAGGCCTGTCCAGAATGTCGCTTTTCGGCATGATCAGAGTCATCGTTTTTAGGGACAAAATAGAAATCTGCAATTTTTGTGAAAATGGTTTTAAAATGTTTTTTTAGGCCTGTCCAGAATGTCGATAGTTCGGCATGACCGGGGTCACTGTTTTTGTGTCACGAAAATGAAAAAAAATATCTGCAATTTTTGTGAAAATGGTTCTAAAATTTTTTTAGGCCTGTCCAGAATGTCGCTTTTTCGGCATGATCGGAGTCATCGTTTTTAGGGACAAAATAGAAATCTGCAATTTTTGTGAAAATGGTTTTAAAATGTGTTTTTTAGGCCTGTCCAGAATGTCGATAGTTCGGCATGACCGGGGTCACTGTTTTTGTGTCACGAAAATGAGAAAAAATATCTGCAATTTTTTGTGAAAATGGTTAAAAAAAAATGTTTAGGCCTGTCCAGAATGTCGCTTTCGGCTTGATCGGAGTCATCGTTTTTAGGGACAAAATAGAAATCTGCAATTTTTTGTGAAAATGGTTTTAAAATGTTTTTTTAGGCCTGTCCAGAATGTCGATAGTTCGGCATGACCGGGGTCACTGTTTTTGTGTCACGAAAATGAAGAAAAAAATCAGCAATTTTTGGTGAAAATGGTTTTTAAATTTTTTTTAGGCCTGTCCAGAATGTCGCTTTTTCGGCATGATCGGAGTCATCATTTTTAGGGACAAAATAGATATCTGCAATTTTTTGTGAAAATGGTTTTAAAATGTTTTTTTAGGCCTGTCCAGAATGTCGATAGTTCGGCATGACCGGGGTCACTGTTTTTGTGTCACGAAAATGAAAAAAAAATATCTGCAATTTTTTGTGAAAATGGTTCTAAAAATTTTTGTAGGCCTGTCAAGAATGTCGCTTTTCGGCATGATCGGAGTCACCGTTTTTAGGGACAAAATAGAAATCTGCAATTTTTTGTGAAAAGGGTTTTAAAATTTGTTTTTTAGGCCTGTCCAGAATGTCGATAGTTCGGCATGACCGGGTCACTGTTTTTGTGTCAAAAAATGAAAAAAAGCATTCTGAGCTTTTTTTTTAAAAAATGGTTCTAAAATGCTTTTTTTTAGGCCTGTCCAAAATGTCGCTAGTTCGGCATGATCGGAGTCATCGTTTTTGGTGACAAAAATAGAAATCTACAATTTTTTGTGAAAATGGTTTTAAAATGTTTTTTTTAGGCCTGTCCAGAATGTCGCTAGTTCGGCATGACCGGGGTCACTGTTTTTGTGTCACGAAAATGAAGAAAAAAAAATCAGCAATTTTTGGTGAAAATGGTTTTAAAACATTTTTTTAGACCTGTCCAGAATGTCGCTTTTTCGGCATGATCGGAGTCATTATTTTTAGGGACAAAATAGAAATCTGCAATTTTTTGTGAAAATGGTTTTAAAATGTTTTTTTTAGGCCTGTCCAGGATGTCGATAGTTCGGCATGACCGGGGTCACTGTTTTTGTGTCAAAAAATGAAAAAAAGAATTCTGAGCTTTTTTTTGAAAATGGTTCTAAAATGCTTTTTTTTTAGGCCTGTCCAAAATGTCGCTAGTTCGGCATGATCGGAGTCATCGTTTTTGGTGACAAAAATAGAAATCTACAATTTTTTGTGAAAATGGTTTTAAAATGTTTTTTTTAGGCCTGTCCAGAATGTCGCTAGTTCGGCATGACCGGGGTCACTGTTTTTGTGTCACGAAAATGAAGAAAAAAATCAGCCATTTTTGGTGAAAATGGTTTTTAAATTTTTTTTTAGGCCTGTCCAGAATGTCGCTTTTCGGCATGATCGGAGTCATCGTTTTTAGGGACAAAATAGAAATCTGCAATTTTTGTGAAAATGGTTTTAAAATGTTTTTTTAGGCCTGTCCAGAATGTCGATAGTTCGGCATGACCGGGGTCACTGTTTTTGTGTCACGAAAATGAAAAAAAATATCTGCAATTTTTTGTGAAAATGGTTCCAAAAAATTTTTTAGGCCTGTCCAGAATGTCGCTTTTTCGGCATGATCGGAGTCATCGTTTTTAGGGACAAAATAGAAATCTGCAATTTTTTGTGAAAATGGTTTTAAAATGTGTTTTTAGGCCTGTCCAGAATGTCGATAGTTCGGCATGACCGGGGTCACTGTTTTTGTGTCACGAAAATGAGAAAAAATATCTGCAATTTTTTGTGAAAATGGTTAAAAAAAAATTTTAGGCCTGTCCAGAATGTCGATTTTTCGGCTTGTTCGGAGTCATCGTTTTTAGGGACAAAATAGAAATCTGCAATTTTTTGTGAAAATGGTTTTAAAATGTTTTTTTTAGGCCTGTCCAGAATGTCGCTAGTTCGGCATGACCGGGGTCACTGTTTTTGTGTCACGAAAATGAAGAAAAAAAATCAGCCATTTTTGGTGAAAATGGTTTTTAAAAAATTTTTAGGCCTGTCCAGAATGTCGCTTTTTCGGCATGATCGGAGTCATCATTTTTAGGGACAAAATAGATATCTGCAATTTTTTGTGAAAATGGTTTTAAAATGTTTTTTTAGGCCTGTCCAGAATGTCGATAGTTCGGCATGACCGGGGTCACTGTTTTTGTGTCACGAAAATGAAAAAAAAATATCTGCAATTTTTTGTGAAAATGGTTCTAAAAAATTTTTTTAGGCCTGTCAAGAATGTCGCTTTTCGGCATGATCGGAGTCACCGTTTTTAGGGACAAAATAGAAATCTGCAATTTTTGTGAAAAGGGTTTTAAAATTTGTTTTTTAGGCCTGTCCAGAATGTCGATAGTTCGGCATGACCGGGTCACTGTTTTTGTGTCAAAAAATGAAAAAAAAGCATTCTGAGCTTTTTTTTGAAAATGGTTCTAAAATGCTTTTTTTAGGCCTGTCCAAAATGTCGCTAGTTCGGCATGACCGGGGTCACTGTTTTTGTGTCACGAAAATGAAGAAAAAAATCAGCAATTTTTGGTGAAAATGGTTTTAAAACATTTTTTAGACCTGTCCAGAATGTCGCTTTTCGGCATGATCGAGTCATCGTTTTTAGGGACAAAATAGAAATCTGCAATTTTTGTGAAAATGGTTTTAAAATGTTTTTTTAGGCCTGTCCAGAATGTCGATAGTTCGGCATGACCGGGGTCACTGTTTTTGTGTCAAAAAATGAAAAAAAGAATTCTGAGCTTTTTTTTGAAAATGGTTCTAAAATGTTTTTTTTTAGGCCTGTCCAAAATGTCGCTAGTTCGGCATGATCGGAGTCATCGTTTTTGGTGACAAAAATAGAAATCTACAATTTTTGTGAAAATGGTTTTAAAATGTTTTTTTAGGCCTGTCCAGAATGTCGATAGTTCGGCATGACCGGGGTCACTGTTTTTGTGTCACGAAAATGAAGAAAAAAAAATCAGCAATTTTTGGTGAAAATGGTTTTAAAACATTTTTTAGACCTGTCCAGAATGTCGCTTTTTCGGCATGATCGGAGTCATCGTTTTTAGGGACAAAATAGAAATCTGCAATTTTTTGTGAAAATGGTTTTAAAATGTTTTTTTTAGGCCTGTCCAGAATGTCGATAGTTCGGCATGACCGGGGTCACTGTTTTTGTGTCAAAAAATGAAAAAAGAATTCTGAGCTTTTTTTTGAAAATGGTTCTAAAATGCTTTTTTTTTAGGCCTGTCCAAAATGTCGCTTAGTTCGGCATGATCGGAGCCATCGTTTTTGGTGACAAAATAGAAATCTACAATTTTTGTGAAAATGGTTTTAAAATGTTTTTTTAGGCCTGTCCAGAATGTCGCTAGTTCGGCATGACCGGGGTCACTGTTTTTGTGTCACGAAAATGAAAAAAAATATCTGCAATTTTTTGTGAAAATGGTTCCAAAAATTTTTTTAGGCCTGTCCAGAATGTCGCTTTTCGGCATGATCGGAGTAAACGTTTTTAGGGACAAAATAGAAATCTGCAATTTTTTGTGAAAATGGTTTTAAAATGTTTTTTTAGGCCTGTCCAGTATGTCGATAGTTCTGCATGACCGGGGTCACTGTTTTTGTGTCAAAAAATGAAAAAAGAATTCTGAGCTTTTTTTTAAAAATGGTTCTAAAATGCTTTTTTTTAGGCCTGTCCAGAATGTCGCTAGTTCGGCATAACCGGGGTCACTGTTTTTGTGTCACGAAAATGAAGAAAAAAAATCAGCAATTTTTGGTGAAAATGGTTTTTAAAATTTTTTTAGGCCTGTCCAGAATGTCGCTTTTTCGGCATGATCGGAGTCATCGTTTTTAGGGACAAAATAGAAATCTGCAATTTTTTGTGAAAATGGTTTTAAAATGTTTTTTAGGCCTGTCCAGAATGTCGATAGTTCGGCAGGACCGGGGTCACTGTTTTTGTGTCACGAAAATGAAAAAAAATATCTGCAATTTTTGTGAAAATGGTTCTAAAATTTTTTTTAGGCCTGTCCAGAATGTCGCTTTTTCGGCATGATCGGAGTCATCGTTTTTAGGGACAAAATAGAAATCTGCAATTTTTGTGAAAAATGTTTTAAAATGTGTTTTTTAGGCCTGTCCAGAATGTCGATAGTTCGGCATGACCGGGGTCACTGTTTTTGTGTCACGAAAATGAGAAAAAAATATCTGCAATTTTTCGTGAAAATGGTTAAAAAAAAAAAATTTAGGCCTGTCCAGAATGTCGCTTTTCGGCATGATCGGAGTCATCGTTTTTAGGGACAAAATAGAAATCTGCAATTTTTGTGAAAATGGTTTTAAAATGTTTTTTTAGGCCTGTCCAGAATGTCGATAGTTCGGTATGACCGGGGTCACTGTTTTTGTGTCAAAAAATGAAGAAAAAAAATCAGCCATTTTTGGTGAAAATGTTTTTTAAAATGTTTTTTTTAGGCCTGTCCAGAATGTCGCTAGTTCGGCATAACCGGGGTCACTGTTTTTGTGTCACGAAAATGAAGAAAAAAAAATCAGCAATTTTTGGTGAAAATGGTTTTTAAATTTTTTTTTAGGCCTGTCCAGAATGTCGCTAGTTCGGCATGACCGGGGTCACTGTTTTTGTGTCACGAAAATGAAGAAAAAAAAATCAGCAATTTTTGGTGAAAATGGTTTTAAAACATTTTTTTAGACCTGTCCAGAATGTCGCTTTTTCGGCATGATCGGAGTCATCGTTTTTAGGGACAAAATAGAAATCTGCAATTTTTTGTGAAAATGGTTTTAAAATGTTTTTTTAGGCCTGTCCAGAATGTCGATAGTTCGGCATGACCGGGGTCACTGTTTTTGTGTCAAAAAATGAAAAAAAGAATTCTGAGCTTTTTTTTTGAAAATGGTTCTAAAATGCTTTTTTTTAGGCCTGTCCAAAATGTCGCTAGTTCGGCATGATCGGAGTCATCGTTTTTGGTGACAAAAATAGAAATCTACAATTTTTGTGAAAATGGTTTTAAAATGTTTTTTTTAGGCCTGTCCAGAATGTCGCTTTTTCGGCATGATCGGAGTCATCGTTTTTAGGGACAAAATAGAAATCTGCAATTTTTTGTGAAAATGGTTTTAAAATGTTTTTTTAGGCCTGTCCAGAATGTCGATAGTTCGGCATGACCGGGGTCACTGTTTTTGTGTCACGAAAATGAAAAAAATATCTGCAATTTTTTGTGAAAATGGTTCTAAAATTTTTTTTTAGGCCTGTCCAGAATGTCGATAGTTCGGCATGACCGGGGTCACTGTTTTTGTGTCAAAAAATGAAAAAAGAATTCTGAGCTTTTTTTTTAATATGGTTCTAAAATGCTTTTTTTTTAGGCCTGTCCAAAATGTCGCTAGTTCGGCATGATCGGAGTCATCGTTTTTGGTGACAAAAATAGAAATCTACAATTTTTTGTGAAAATGGTTTTAAAATGTTTTTTTTAGGCCTGTCCAGAATGTCGCTTTTTCGGCATGATCGGAGTCACCGTTTTAGGGACAAAATAGAAATCTGCAATTTTTTGTGAAAATGGTTTTAAAATGTTTTTTTAGACCTGTCCAGAATGTCGATAGTTCGGCATGACCGGGGTCACTGTTTTTGTGTCACGAAAATGAAAAAAAAATATCTGCAATTTCTTGTGAAAATGGTTCTAAAATTTTTTTTTAGGCCTGTCCAGAATGTCGCTTTTTCGGCATGATCGGAGTCACCGTTTTTAGGGACAAAATAGAAATCTGCAATTTTTGTGAAAATGGTTTTAAAATAATTTTTTAGGCCTGTCCAGAATGTCGATAGTTCGGCATGACCGGGGTCACTGTTTTTGTGTCAAAAAATGAAAAAAAGAATTCTGAGCTTTTTTTTGAATATGGTTCTAAAATGCTTTTTTTTAGGCCTGTCCAGAATGTCGCTTTTTCGGCATGATCGGAGTCACCATTTTTAGGGACAAAATAGAAATCTGCAATTTTTGTGAAAATGGTTTTAAAATAATTTTTTAGGCCTGTCCAGAATGTCGATAGTTCGGCATGACCGGGGTCACTGTTTTTGTGTCAAAAAATGAAAAAAAGAATTCTGAGCTTTTTTTTGAATATGGTTCTAAAATGCTTTTTTTTAGGCCTGTCCAAAATGTCGCTAGTTCGGCATGATCGGAGTCATCGTTTTTGGTGACAAAAATAGAAATCTACAATTTTTTGTGAAAATGGTTTTAAAATGTTTTTTTAGGCCTGTCCAGAATGTCGCTTTTCGGCATGATCGGAGTCATCGTTTTTAGGGACAAAATAGAAATCTGCAATTTTTTGTGAAAATGGTTTTAAAATGTTTTTTTAGGCCTGTCCAGAATGTCGATAGTTCGGCATGACCGGGGTCACTGTTTTTGTGTCAAAAAATGAAAAAAAAAATTCTGAGCTTTTTTTGAAAATGGTTCTAAAATGTGTTTTTTTAGGCCTGTCCAAAATGTCGCTAGTTCGGCATGATCGGAGTCATCGTTTTTGGTGACAAAAATAGAAATCTACAATTTTTTGTGAAAATGGTTTTAACATGTTTTTTTAGGCCTGTCCAGAATGTCGCTAGTTCGGCATGACCAGGGTCACTGTTTTTGTGTCACGAAAATGAAAAAAAAATATCTGCAATTTTTTGTGAAAATGGTTTCAAAAAAAATGTTTAGGCCTGTCCAGAATGTCGCTTTTTCGGCATGATCGGAGTCATCGTTTTTAGGGACAATATAGAAATCTTCAATTTTTTGTGAAAATGGTTTTAAAATGTTTTTTTAGGCCTGTCCAGAATGTCGATAGTTCGGCATGACCGGGGTCACTGTTTTTGTGTCACGAAAATGAAAAAAAAATATCTGAGCTTTTTTTGTGAAAATGGTTCTAAAATTATTTTTTAGGCCTGTCCAGAATGTCGCTTTTTCGGCATGATCGGAGTCACCGTTTTTAGGGACAAAATAGAAATCTGCAATTTTTTGTGAAAATGGTTTTAAAATGTTTTTTTAGGCCTGTCCAGAATGTCGATAGTTCGGCATGACCGGGGTCACTGTTTTTGTGTCAAAAAATGAAAAAAAGAATTCTGAGCTTTTTTTTGAAAATGGTTCTAAAATGCTTTTTTTTAGGCCTGTCCAAAATGTCGCTAGTTCGGCATGATCGGAGTATTCGTTTTCGGTGACAAAAATAGAAATCTACAATTTTTTGTGAAAATGGTTTTAAAATGTTTTTTTTTAGGCCTGTCCAGAATGTCGCTAGTTCGGCATGACCGGGGTCACTGTTTTTGTGTCACGAAAATGAAGAAAAAAAAATCAGCAATTTTTGGTGAAAATGGTTTTAAATTTTTTTTAGGCCTGTCCAGAATGTCGCTTTTTCGGCATGATCGGAGTCAACGTTTTTAGGGACAAAATAGAAATCTGCAATTTTTTGTGAAAATGGTTTTAAAATGTTTTTTTTAGGCCTGTCCAGTATGTCGATAGTTCTGCATGACCGGGGTCACTGTTTTTGTGTCAAAAAATGAAAAAAAGAATTCTGAGCTTTTTTTTGGAAAATGGTTCTAAAATGCTTTATTTTTAGGCCTGTCCAGAATGTCGCTAGTTCGGCATAACCGGGGTCACTGTTTTTGTGTCACGAAAATGAAGAAAAAAAAATCAGCAATTTTTGGTGAAAATGGTTTTTCAAAAAAATTTTAGGCCTGTCCAGAATGTCGCTTTTTCGGCATGATCGGAGTCATCGTTTTTAGGGACAAAATAGAAATCTGCAATTTTTTGTGAAAATGGTTTTAAAATGTTTTTTTTAGGCCTGTCCAGAATGTCGATAGTTCGGCATGACCGGGGTCACTGTTTTTGTGTCAAAAAATGAAAAAAAGAATTCTGAGCTTTTTTTTTGAAAATGGTTCTAAAATGCTTTTTTTTTAGGCCTGTCCAGAATGTCACTGTTTTTGTGTCACGAAAATGAAGAAAAAAAAATCATCAATTTTTGGTGAAAATGGTTTTTAAATTTTTTTTTAGGCCTGTCCAGAATGTCGCTTTTTCGGCATGATCGGAGTCATCGTTTTTAGGGACAAAATAGAAATCTGCAATTTTTTGTGAAAATGGTTTTAAAATGTTTTTTTAGGCCTGTCCAGAATGTCGATAGTTCGGCATGACAGGGGTCACTGTTTTTGTGTCACGAAAATGAAAAAAAAATATCTGCAATTTTTGGTGAAAATGGTTCTAAAAATTTTTTTAGGCCTGTCCAGAATGTCGCTTTTTCGGCATGATCGGAGTCATCGTTTTTAGGGACAAAATAGAAATCTGCAATTTTTGTGAAAATGGTTTTAAAATGTGTTTTTTAGGCCTGTCCAGAATGTCGATAGTTCGGCATGACCGGGGTCACTGTTTTTGTGTCAAAAAATGAAAAAAAGCATTCTGAGCTTTTTTTTTGAAAATGGTTCTAAAATGCTTTTTTTTTAGGCCTGTCCAAAATGTCGCTAGTTCGGCATGATCGGAGTCATCGTTTTTGGTGACAAAAATAGAAATCTACAATTTTTAGTGAAAATGGTTTTAAAATGTTTTTTTAGGCCTGTCCAGAATGTCGCTAGTTCGGCATTTTGTGTCACGAAAATGAAGAAAAAAATCAGCAATTTTTGGTGAAAATGGTTTTAAAACATTTTTTTAGACCTGTCCAGAATGTCGCTTTTTCGGCATGATCGGAGTCATCGTTTTTAGGGACAAAATGGAAATCTGCAATTTTTTGTGAAAATGGTTTTAAAATGTTTTTTTTAGGCCTGTCCAGAATGTCGATAGTTCGGCATGACCGGGGTCACTGTTTTTGTGTCACGAAAATGAGAAAAAAATATCTGCAATTTTTTGTGAAAATGGTTCAACATTTTTTTTTTAGGCCTGTCCAGAATGTCGCTTTTCGGCATGATCAGAGTCATCGTTTTTAGGGACAAAATAGAAATCTGCAATTTTTGTGAAAATGGTTTTAAAATGTTTTTTTAGGCCTGTCCAGAATGTCGCTTTTCGGCATGATCGGAGTCATCGTTTTTAGGGACAAAATAGAAATCTGCAATTTTTGGTGAAAATGGTTTTAAAATGTTTTTTTAGGCCTGTCCAGAATGTCGATAGTTTGGCATGTCCGAGGTCACTGTTTTTGTGTCACGAAAATGAAAAAAAATATCTGCAATTTTTTGTGAAAATGGTTCTAAAAAATTTTTTTGGGCCTGTCCAGAATGTCGCTTTTTCGGCATGATCGGAGTCACCATTTTTAGGGACAAAATAGAAATCTGCAATTTTTTGTGAAAATGGTTTTAAAATGTTTTTTTTAGGCCTGTCCATAATGTCGATAGTTCGGCATGACCGGGGTCACTGTTTTTGTGTCACGAAAATGAAAAAAAAATATCTGCAATTTTTTGTGAAAATGGTTCTAAAAATTTTTTTGGGGCCTGTCCAGAATGTCGCTTTTTCGGCATGATCGGAGTCACCGTTTATAGGGACAAATTAGAAATCTGCAATTTTTTGTGAAAATGGTTTTAAAATGTTTTTTTTAGGCCTGTCCAGAATGTCGATAGTTCGGCATGACCGGGGTCACTGTTTTTGTGTCAAAAAATGAAAAGAAGAATTCTGAGCTTTTTTTTGTTGAAAATGGTTCTAAAATGCTTTTTTTTTAGGCCTGTCCAAAATGTCGCTAGTTCGGCATGATCGGAGTATTCGTTTTTGGTGACAAAAATAGAAATCTAAAATTTTTTGTGAAAATGGTTTTAAAATGTTTTTTTAGGCCTGTCCAGAATGTCGCTAGTTCGGCATGACCGGGGTGGGGTCACTGTTTTTGTGTCACGAAAATGAAGAAAAAAAAATCAGCTATATTTGGTGAAAATGTTTTTTAAAAATTTTTTAGACCTGTCCAGAATGTCGCTTTTTCGGCATGATCGGAGTCATCGTTTTTAGGGACAAAATAGAAATTTGCAATTTTTGTGAAAATGGTTTTAAAATGTTTTTTTTAGGCCTGTCCAGAATGTCGATAGTTCGGTATGACCGGGGTCACTGTTTTTGTGTCAAAAAATGAAGAAAAAAAATCAGCCATTTTTGGTGAAAATGGTGGTTAAATTTTTTTTTAGGCCTGTCCAGAATGTCGCTTTTCGGCGTGATCGGAGTCAACGTTTTTAGGGACAAAATAGAAATCTGCAATTTTTTGTGAAAATGGTTTTAAAATGTTTTTTTTAGGCCTGTCCAGAATGTCGATAGTTCGGCATGACCGGGGTCACTGTTTTTGTGTCAAAAAATGAAAAAAAGAATTCTGAGCTTTTTTTTAAAAAATGGTTCTAAAATGCTTTTTTTTTAGGCCTGTCCAGAATGTCGCTAGTTCGGCATAACCGGGGTCACTGTTTTTGTGTCACGAAAATGAGAAAAAAATATCTGCAATTTTTTGTGAAAATGGTTCAACATTTTTTTTAGGCCTGTCCAGAATGTCGCTTTTCGGCATGATCAGAGTCATCGTTTTTAGGGACAAAATAGAAATCTGCAATTTTTTGTGAAAATGGTTTTAAAATGTTTTTTTTTAGGCCTGTCCAGAATGTCGCTTTTTCGGCATGATCGGAGTCATCGTTTTTAGGGACAAAATAGAAATCTGCAATTTTTGGTGAAAATGGTTTTAAAATGTTTTTTTTAGGCCTGTCCATAATGTCGATAGTTCGGCATGACCGGGGTCACTGTTTTTGTGTCACGAAAATGAAAAAAAAATATCTGCAATTTTTTGTGAAAATGGTTCTAAAAAATTTTTTGGGGCCTGTCCAGAATGTCGCTTTTTCGGCATGATCGGAGTCACCATTTTTAGGGACAAAATAGAAATCTGCAATTTTTTGTGAAAATGGTTTTAAAATGTTTTTTTTAGGCCTGTCCATAATGTCGATAGTTCGGCATGACCGGGGTCACTGTTTTTGTGTCACGAAAATGAAAAAAAATATCTGCAATTTTTTGTGAAAATGGTTCTAAAAATTTTTTGGGGCCTGTCCAGAATGTCGCTTTTTCGGCATGATCGGAGTCACCGTTTATAGGGACAAATTAGAAATCTGCAATTTTTTGTGAAAATGGTTTTAAAATGTTTTTTTAGGCCTGTCCAGAATGTCGATAGTTCGGCATGACCGGGGTCACTGTTTTTGTGTCAAAAAATGAAAAGAAGAATTCTGAGCTTTTTTTGTTGAAAATGGTTCTAAAATGCTTTTTTTTAGGCCTGTCCAAAATGTCGCTAGTTCGGCATGATCGGAGTATTCGTTTTTGGTGACAAAAATAGAAATCTAAAATTTTTGTGAAAATGGTTTTAAAATGTTTTTTTAGGCCTGTCCAGAATGTCGCTAGTTCGGCATGACCGGGTGGGGTCACTGTTTTTGTGTCACGAAAATGAAGAAAAAAAAATCAGCTATATTTGGTGAAAATGTTTTTAAAAATTTTTTAGACCTGTCCAGAATGTCGCTTTTCGGCATGATCGGAGTCATCGTTTTTAGGGACAAAATAGAAATTTGCAATTTTTTGTGAAAATGGTTTTAAAATGTTTTTTTAGGCCTGTCCAGAATGTCGATAGTTCGGTATGACCGGGGTCACTGTTTTTGTGTCAAAAATGAAGAAAAAAAATCAGCCATTTTTGGTGAAAATGGTGGTTAAATTTTTTTTGGCCTGTCCAGAATGTCGCTTTTTGGCGTGATCGGAGTCAACGTTTTTAGGGACAAAATAGAAATCTGCAATTTTTTGTGAAAATGGTTTTAAAATGTTTTTTTAGGCCTGTCCAGAATGTCGATAGTTCGGCATGACCGGGGTCACTGTTTTTGTGTCAAAAATGAAAAAAGAATTCTGAGCTTTTTTTAAAAAATGGTTCTAAAATGCTTTTTTTTAGGCCTGTCCAGAATGTCGCTAGTTCGGCATAACCGGGGTCACTGTTTTTGTGTCACGAAAATGAAGAAAAAAAATCATCAATTTTTGGTGAAAATGGTTTTTTAATTTTTTTTAGGCCTGTCCAGAATGTCGCTTTTCGGCATGATCGGAGTCATCGTTTTTAGGGACAAAATAGAAATCTGCAATTTTTGTGAAAATGGTTTTAAAATGTTTTTTAGGCCTGTCCAGAATGTCGATAGTTCGGCATGACCGGGTAACTGTTTTTGTGTCACGAAAATGAAAAAAAATATCTGCAATTTTTTGTGAAAATGGTTCTAAATTTTTTTTTTAGGCCTGTCCAGAATGTCGCTTTTTCGGCATGATCGGAGTCATCGTTTTTAGGGACAAAATAGAAATCTGCAATTTTTTGTGAAAATGGTTTTAAAAGGTTTTTTTTAGGCCTGTCCAGAATGTCGATAGTTCGGCATGACCGGGGTCACTGTTTTTGTGTCACGAAAATGAAAAAAAAATATCTGCAATTTTTTGTGAAAATGGTTCTAAAAATTTTTTTTGGGCCTGTCCAGAATGTCGCTTTTTCGGCATGATCGGAGTCACCGTTTATAAGGACAAATTAGAAATCTGCAATTTTTTGTGAAAATGGTTTTAAAATGTTTTTTTTAGGCCTGTCCAGAATGTCGATAGTTCGGCATGACCGGGGTCACTGTATTTTGTGTCAAAAAATGAAAAGAAGAATTCTGAGCTTTTTTTTTTGAAAATGGTTCTAAAATGCTTTTTTTTTAGGCCTGTCCAAAATGTCGCTAGTTCGGCATGATCGGAGTATTCGTTTTTGGTGACAAAAATAGAAATCTAAAATTTTTTGTGAAAATGGTTTTAAAATGTTTTTTTTAGGCCTGTCCAGAATGTCGCTAGTTCGGCATGACCGGGGTGGGGTCACTGTTTTTGTGTCACGAAAATGAAGAAAAAAAATCAGCTATATTTGGTGAAAATGGTTTTTAAATTTTTTTTTAGACCTGTCCAGAATGTCGCTAGTTCGGCATAACCGGGGTCACTGTTTTTGTGTCACGAAAATGAAGAAAAAAAATATCAGCAATTTTTGGTGAAAATGGTTTTTTAATTTTTTTAGGCCTGTCCAGAATGTCGCTTTTCGGCATGATCGGAGTCATCGTTTTTAGGGACAAAATAGAAATCTGCAATTTTTGGTGAAAATGGTTTTAAAATGTTTTTTTAGGCCTGTCCAGAATGTCGATAGTTCGGCATGACCGGGGTCACTGTTTTTGTGTCACGAAAATGAAAAAAAAATATCTGCAATTTTTTGTGAAAATGGTTCTAAATTTTTTTTTTAGGCCTGTCCAGAATGTTGCTTTTTCGGCATGATCGGAGTCATCGTTTTTAGGGACAAAATAGAAATCTGCAATTTTTTGTGAAAATGGTTTTAAAATGTTTTTTTTAGGCCTGTCCAGAATGTCGATAGTTCGGCATGACCGGGGTCACTGTTTTTGTGTCAAAAAATGAAAAAAAGAATTCTGAGCTTTTTTTTAAAAAATGGTTCTAAAATGCTTTTTTTTTAGGCCTGTCCAGAATGTCGCTAGTTCGGCATAACCGGGGTCACTGTTTTTGTGTCACGAAAATGAAGAAAAAAAAATCAGCTATATTTGGTGAAAATGGTTTTAAAAATTTTTTTTAGACCTGTCCAGAATGTCGCTAGTTCGGCATAACCGGGGTCACTGTTTTTTTGTCACGAAAATGAAGAAAAAAAATATCAGCAATTTTTGGTGAAAATGGTTTTTTAATTTTTTTTTAGGCCTGTCCAGAATGTCGCTTTTTCGGCATGATCGGAGTCATCGTTTTTAGGGACAAAATAGAAATCTGCAATTTTTGGTGAAAATGGTTTTAAAATGTTTTTTTTAGGCCTGTCCAGAATGTCGCTAGTTCGGCATGACCGGGGTGGGGTCACTGTTTTTGTGTCACGAAAATGAAGAAAAAAAAATCAGCTATATTTGGTGAAAATGGTTTTTAAAATTTTTTTAGACCTGTCCAGAATGTCGCTTTTTCGGCATGATCGGAGTCATCGTTTTTAGGGACAAAATAGAAATTTGCAATTTTTTGCGAAAATGGTTTTAAAATGTTTTTTTTAGGCCTGTCCAGAATGTCGATAGTTCGGTATGACCGGGGTCACTGTTTTTGTGTCAAAAAATGAAGAAAAAAAAATCAGCAATTTTTGGTGAAAATGGTGGTTAAATTTTTTTTTAGGCCTGTCCAGAATGTCGCTTTTTCGGCGTGATCGGAGTCAACGTTTTTAGGGACAAAATAGAAATCTGCAATTTTTGTGAAAATGGTTTTAAAATGTTTTTTTTAGGCCTGTCCAGAATGTCGATAGTTCGGCATGACCGGGGTCACTGTTTTTGTGTCAAAAAATGAAAAAAAGAATTCTGAGCTTTTTTTTAAAAAATGGTTCTAAAATGCTTTTTTTTAGGCCTGTCCAGAATGTCGATAGTTCGGCATAACCGGGGTCACTGTTTTTGTGTCACGAAAATGAAGAAAAAAATATCAGCAATTTTTGGTGAAAATGGTTTTTAATTTTTTTAGGCCTGTCCAGAATGTCGCTAGTTCGGCATGACCGGGGTGGGGTCACTGTTTTTGTGTCACGAAAATGAAGAAAAAAAAATCAGCTATATTTGGTGAAAATGGTTTTAAAATTTTTTTTTAGACCTGTCCAGAATGTCGCTAGTTCGGCATAACCGGGGTCACTGTTTTTGTGTCACGAAAATGAAGAAAAAAAATATCAGCAATTTTTGGTGAAAATGGTTTTTAAATTTTTTTTAGGCCTGTCCAGAATGTCGCTTTTTCGGCATGACCGGGGTGGGGTCACTGTTTTTGTGTCACGAAAATGAAGAAAAAAAAATCAGCTATATTTGGTGAAAATGGTTTTAAAAAATTTTTTTAGACCTGTCCAGAATGTCGCTTTTTCGGCATGATCGGAGTCATCGTTTTTAGGGACAAAATAGAAATTTGCAATTTTTGTGAAAATGGTTTTAAAATGTTTTTTTAGGCCTGTCCAGAATGTCGATAGTTCGGTATGACCGGGGTCACTTTTTTTGTGTCAAAAAATGAAGAAAAAAAAATCAGCCATTTTTGGTGAAAATGGTGGTTAAATTTTTTTTTAGGCCTGTCCAGAATGTCGCTTTTTCGGCGTGATCGGAGTCAACGTTTTTAGGGACAAAATAGAAATCTGCAATTTTTGTGAAAATAGTTTTAAAATGTTTTTTTAGGCCTGTCCAGAATGTCGATAGTTCGGCATGACCGGGGTCACTGTTTTTGTGTCAAAAATGAAAAAAGAATTCTGAGCTTTTTTTTAAAAAATGGTTCTAAAATGCTTTTTTTTTAGGCCTGTCCAGAATGTCGCTAGTTCGGCATAACCGGGGGTCACTGTTTTTGTGTCACGAAAATGAAGAAAAAAAATATCAGCAATTTTTTGTGAAAATGGTTTTTACATTTTTTTAGGCCTGTCCAGAATGTCGATAGTTCGGCATGACCGGGGTCACTGTTTTTGTGTCACGAAAATGAAAAAAAATCAGCAATTTTTGGTGAAAATGGTGGTTAAATTTTTTTTAGGCCTGTCCAGAATGTCGCTTTTCGGGCGTGATCGGAGTCAACGTTTTTAGGGACAAAATAGAAATCTGCAATTTTTTGTGAAAATGGTTTTAAAATGTTTTTTTAGGCCTGTCCAGAATGTCGATAGTTCGGCATGACCGGGGTCACTGTTTTTGTGTCAAAAATGAAAAAAGAATTCTGAGCTTTTTTTAAAAAATGGTTCTAAAATGCTTTTTTTTAGGCCTGTCCAGAATGTCGATAGTTCGGCATAACCGGGGTCACTGTTTTTGTGTCACGAAAATGAAGAAAAAAAATATCAGCAATTTTTGGTGAAAATGGTTTTTTAATTTTTTTAGGCCTGTCCAGAATGTCGCTAGTTCGGCATGACCGGGGTGGGGTCACTGTTTTTGTGTCACGAAAATGAAGAAAAAAATCTGCTATATTTGGTGAAAATGGTTTTAAAATTTTTTTTAGGCCTGTCCAGAATGTCGCTAGTTCGGCATAACCGGGTCACTGTTTTTGTGTCACGAAAATGAAGAAAAAAATATCAGCAATTTTTGGTGAAAATGTTTTTTAATTTTTTTAGGCCTGTCCAGAATGTCGCTTTTTCGGCATGATCGGAGTCATCGTTTTTAGGGACAAAATAGAAATCTGCAATTTTTGGTGAAAATGGTTTTAAAATGTTTTTTTAGGCCTGTCCAGAATGTCGCTAGTTCGGCATGACCGGGTGGGGTCATTGTTTTTGTGTCACGAAAATGAAGAAAAAAAAATCAGCTATATTTGGTGAAAATGGTTTTTAAAATTTTTTTAGACCTGTCCAGAATGTCGCTTTTCGGCATGATCGGAGTCATCGTTTTTAGGGACAAAATAGAAATTTGCAATTTTTTGTGAAAATGGTTTTAAAATGTTTTTTTAGGCCTGTCCAGAATGTCGATAGTTCGGTATGACCGGGGTCACTGTTTTTGTGTCAAAAAATGAAGAAAAAAATCAGCCATTTTTGGTGAAAATGGTGGTTACATTTTTTTAGGCCTGTCCAGAATGTCGCTTTTCGGCGTGATCGGAGTCAACGTTTTTAGGGACAAAATAGAAATCTGCAATTTTTTGTGAAAATGGTTTTAAAATGTTTTTTTTAGGCCTGTCCAGAATGTCGATAGTTCGGCATGACCGGGGTCACTGTTTTTGTGTCAAAAAATGAAAAGAAGAATCCTGAGCTTTTTTTTTGAAAATGGTTCTAAAATGCTTTTTTTTTAGGCCTGTCCAAAATGTCGCTAGTTCGGCATGATCGGAGTATTCGTTTTTGGTGACAAAAATAGAAATCTAAAATTTTTTGTGAAAATGGTTTTAAAATGTTTTTTTTAGGCCTGTCCAGAATGTCGCTAGTTCGGCATGACCGGGGTGGGGTCACTGTTTTTGTGTCACGAAAATGAAGAAAAAAAAATCAGCTATATTTGGTGAAAATGGTTTTAAAAAATTTTTTAGACCTGTCCAGAATGTCGCTAGTTCGGCATAACCGGGGTCACTGTTTTTGTGTCACGAAAATGAAGAAAAAAAATATCAGCAATTTTTGGTGAAAATGGTTTTTAAATTTTTTTTAGGCCTGTCCAGAATGTCGCTTTTTCGGCATGATCGGAGTCATCGTTTTTAGGGACAAAATAGAAATCTGCAATTTTTGGTGAAAATGGTTTTAAAATGTTTTTTTAGGCCTGTCCAGAATGTCGCTAGTTCGGCATGACCGGGGTGGGGTCACTGTTTTTGTGTCACGAAAATGAAGAAAAAAATCAGCTATATTTGGTGAAAATGTTTTTAAATTTTTTTTAGACCTGTCCAGAATGTCGCTTTTTCGGCATGATCGAGTCATCGTTTTTAGGGACAAAATAGAAATTAGCAATTTTTGTGAAAATGGTTTTAAAATGTTTTTTTAGGCCTGTCCAGAATGTCGATAGTTCGGTATGACCGGGGTCACTGTTTTTGTGTCAAAAAATGAAGAAAAAAAATCTGCCATTTTTGGTGAAAATGGTGGTTAAATTTTTTTAGGCCTGTCCAGAATGTCGCTTTTTCGGCGTGATCGGAGTCAACGTTTTTAGGGACAAAATAGAAATCTGCAATTTTTTGTGAAAATGGTTTTAAAATGTTTTTTTAGGCCTGTCCAGAATGTCGATAGTTCGGCATGACCGGGGTCACTGTTTTTGTGTCAAAAAATGAAAAAAGAATTCTGAGCTTTTTTAAAAAATGGTTCTAAAATGCTTTTTTTTTAGGCCTGTCCAGAATGTCGATAGTTCGGCATAACCGGGGTCACTGTTTTTGTGTCACGAAAATGAAGAAAAAAAATATCAGCAATTTTTGGTGAAAATGGTTTTTTAATTTTTTTTTAGGCCTGTCCAGAATGTCGCTAGTTCGGCATGACCGGGGTGGGGTCACTGTTTTTGTGTCACGAAAATGAAGAAAAAAAAATCAGCTATATTTGGTGAAAATGGTTTTAAAATTTTTTTTAGACCTGTCCAGAATGTCGCTAGTTCGGCATAACCGGGGTCACTGTTTTTGTGTCACGAAAATGAAGAAAAAAAATATCAGCAATTTTTGGTGAAAATGTTTTTTTAATTTTTTTAGGCCTGTCCAGAATGTCGCTTTTTCGGCATGACCGGGTGGGGTCACTGTTTTTGTGTCACGAAAATGAAGAAAAAAAATCAGCTATATTTGGTGAAAATGGTTTTAAAAAATTTTTTTAGACCTGTCCAGAATGTCGCTTTTTCGGCATGATCGGAGTCATCGTTTTTAGGGACAAAATAGAAATTTGCAATTTTTTGTGAAAATGGTTTTAAAATGTTTTTTTTAGGCCTGTCCAGAATGTCGATAGTTCGGTATGACCGGGGTCACTTTTTTGTGTCAAAAAATGAAGAAAAAAAATCAGCCATTTTTGGTGAAAATGGTGGTTAAATTTTTTTAGGCCTGTCCAGAATGTCGCTTTTCGGCGTGATCGGAGTCAACGTTTTTAGGGACAAAATAGAAATCTGCAATTTTTTGTGAAAATAGTTTTAAAATGTTTTTTTTAGGCCTGTCCAGAATGTCGATAGTTCGGCATGACCGGGGTCACTGTTTTTGTGTCAAAAAATGAAAAAAAGAATTCTGAGCTTTTTTTTAAAAAATGGTTCTAAAATGCTTTTTTTTTAGGCCTGTCCAGAATGTCGCTAGTTCGGCATAACCGGGGTCACTGTTTTTGTGTCACGAAAATGAAGAAAAAAAATATCAGCAATTTTTTGTGAAAATGGTTTTTACATTTTTTTTTAGGCCTGTCCAGAATGTCGATAGTTCGGCATGACCGGGGTCACTGTTTTTGTGTCACGAAAATGAAAAAAAAATCAGCAATTTTTGGTGAAAATGGTGGTTAAATTTTTTTTTAGGCCTGTCCAGAATGTCGCTTTTTCGGCGTGATCGGAGTCAACGTTTTTAGGGACAAAATAGAAATCTGCAATTTTTTGTGAAAATGGTTTTAAAATGTTTTTTTTAGGCCTGTCCAGAATGTCGATAGTTCGGCATGACCGGGGTCACTGTTTTTGTGTCAAAAAATGAAAAAAAGAATTCTGAGCTTTTTTTTAAAAAATGGTTCTAAAATGCTTTTTTTTTAGGCCTGTCCAGAATGTCGATAGTTCGGCATAACCGGGGTCACTGTTTTTGTGTCACGAAAATGAAGAAAAAAAATATCAGCAATTTTTGGTGAAAATGGTTTTTTAATTTTTTTTTAGGCCTGTCCAGAATGTCGCTAGTTCGGCATGACCGGGGTGGGGTCACTGTTTTTGTGTCACGAAAATGAAGAAAAAAAAATCTGCTATATTTGGTGAAAATGGTTTTAAAAATTTTTTTTAGACCTGTCCAGAATGTCGCTAGTTCGGCATAACCGGGGTCACTGTTTTTGTGTCACGAAAATGAAGAAAAAAAATATCAGCAATTTTTGGTGAAAATGTTTTTTTAATTTTTTTTTAGGCCTGTCCAGAATGTCGCTTTTTCGGCATGATCGGAGTCATCGTTTTTAGGGACAAAATAGAAATCTGCAATTTTTGGTGAAAATGGTTTTAAAATGTTTTTTTTAGGCCTGTCCAGAATGTCGCTAGTTCGGCATGACCGGGGTGGGGTCATTGTTTTTGTGTCACGAAAATGAAGAAAAAAAAATCAGCTATATTTGGTGAAAATGGTTTTTAAAATTTTTTTTAGACCTGTCCAGAATGTCGCTTTTTCGACATGATCGGAGTCATCGTTTTTAGGGACAAAATAGAAATTTGCAATTTTTTGTGAAAATGGTTTTAAAATGTTTTTTTTAGGCCTGTCCAGAATGTCGATAGTTCGGTATGACCGGGGTCACTGTTTTTGTGTCAAAAAATGAAGAAAAAAAAATCAGCCATTTTTGGTGAAAATGGTGGTTACATTTTTTTTTAGGCCTGTCCAGAATGTCGCTTTTTCGGCGTGATCGGAGTCAACGTTTTTAGGGACAAAATAGAAATCTGCAATTTTTGTGAAAATGGTTTTAAAATGTTTTTTTAGGCCTGTCCAGAATGTCGATAGTTCGGCATGACCGGGGTCACTGTTTTTGTGTCAAAAAATGAAAAGAAGAATCCTGAGCTTTTTTTTTTGAAAATGGTTCTAAAATGCTTTTTTTTAGGCCTGTCCAAAATGTCGCTAGTTCGGCATGATCGGAGTATTCGTTTTTGGTGACAAAAATAGAAATCTAAAATTTTTGTGAAAATGGTTTTAAAATGTTTTTTTAGGCCTGTCCAGAATGTCGCTAGTTCGGCATGACCGGGGTGGGGTCACTGTTTTTGTGTCACGAAAATGAAGAAAAAAAAATCAGCTATATTTGGTGAAAATGGTTTTAAAAAAATTTTTTAGACCTGTCCAGAATGTCGCTAGTTCGGCATAACCGGGGTCACTGTTTTTGTGTCACGAAAATGAAGAAAAAAAATATCAGCAATTTTTGGTGAAAATGGTTTTTAAATTTTTTTTTAGGCCTGTCCAGAATGTCGCTTTTTTGGCATGATCGGAGTCATCGTTTTTAGGGACAAAATAGAAATCTGCAATTTTTGGTGAAAATGGTTTTAAAATGTTTTTTTTAGGCCTGTCCAGAATGTCGCTAGTTCGGCATGACCGGGGTGGGGTCACTGTTTTTGTGTCACGAAAATGAAGAAAAAAAATCAGCTATATTTGGTGAAAATGTTTTTAAATTTTTTTAGACCTGTCCAGAATGTCGCTTTTTCGGCATGATCGGAGTCATCGTTTTTAGGGACAAAATAGAAATTAGCAATTTTTGTGAAAATGGTTTTAAAATGTTTTTTTAGGCCTGTCCAGAATGTCGATAGTTCGGTATGACCGGGGGTCACTGTTTTTGTGTCAAAAAATGAAGAAAAAAAATCTGCCATTTTTGGTGAAAATGGTGGTTAAATTTTTTTAGGCCTGTCCAGAATGTCGCTTTTCGGGCGTGATCGGAGTCAACGTTTTTAGGGACAAAATAGAAATCTGCAATTTTTTGTGAAAATGGTTTTAAAATGTTTTTTTTAGGCCTGTCCAGAATGTCGATAGTTCGGCATGACCGGGGTCACTGTTTTTGTGTCAAAAAATGAAAAAAAGAATTCTGAGCTTTTTTTAAAAAATGGTTCTAAAATGCTTTTTTTTAGGCCTGTCCAGAATGTCGCTAGTTCGGCATAACCGGGGTCACTGTTTTTGTGTCACGAAAATGAAGAAAAAAAATATCAGCAATTTTTGGTGAAAATGGTTTTTTAATTTTTTTTTAGGCCTGTCCAGAATGTCGCTAGTTCGGCATGACCGGGGTGGGGTCACTGTTTTTGTGTCACGAAAATGAAGAAAAAAAAATCAGCTATATTTGGTGAAAATGGTTTTAAATTTTTTTTTAGACCTGTCCAGAATGTCGCTAGTTCGGCATAACCGGGGTCACTGTTTTTGTGTCACGAAAATGAAGAAAAAAAATATCAGCAATTTTTGGTGAAAATGGTTTTTAAATTTTTTTTTAGGCCTGTCCAGAATGTCGCTTTTTCGGCATGATCGGAGTCATCGTTTTTAGGGACAAAATAGAAATCTGCAATTTTTGGTGAAAATGGTTTTAAAATGTTTTTTTTAGGCCTGTCCAGAATGTCGCTAGTTCGGCATGACCGGGGTGGGGTCACTGTTTTTGTGTCACGAAAATGAAGAAAAAAAAATCAGCTATATTTGGTGAAAATGGTTTTAAAAAATTTTTTTAGACCTGTCCAGAATGTCGCTTTTTCGGCATGATCGGAGTCATCGTTTTTAGGGACAAAATAGAAATTTGCAATTTTTTGTGAAAATGGTTTTAAAATGTTTTTTTAGGCCTGTCCAGAATGTCGATAGTTCGGTATGACCGGGGTCACTTTTTTGTGTCAAAAATGAAGAAAAAAAATCAGCCATTTTTGGTGAAAATGGTGGTTAAATTTTTTTAGGCCTGTCCAGAATGTCGCTTTTCGGGCGTGATCGGAGTCAACGTTTTTAGGGACAAAATAGAAATCTGCAATTTTTGTGAAAATGGTTTTAAAATGTTTTTTTTAGGCCTGTCCAGAATGTCGATAGTTCGGCATGACCGGGGTCACTGTTTTTGTGTCAAAAAATGAAAAAAGAATTCTGAGCTTTTTTTAAAAAATGGTTCTAAAATGCTTTTTTTTTAGGCCTGTCCAGAATGTCGCTAGTTCGGCATAACCGGGGTCACTGTTTTTGTGTCACGAAAATGAAGAAAAAAATATCAGCAATTTTTTGTGAAAATGGTTTTTAATTTTTTTTAGGCCTGTCCAGAATGTCGATAGTTCGGCATGACCGGGGTCACTGTTTTTGTGTCACGAAAATGAAAAAAAATATCTGCAATTTTTTGTGAAAATGGTTCTAAATTTTTTTTAGGCCTGTCCAGAATGTCGCTTTTTCGGCATGATCGGAGTCATCGTTTTTAGGGACAAAATAGAAATCTGCAATTTTTTGTGAAAATGGTTTTAAAAGGTTTTTTTAGGCCTGTCCAGAATGTCGATAGTTCGGCATGACCGGGGTCACTGTTTTTGTGTCACGAAAATGAAAAAAAATATCTGCAATTTTTTGTGAAAATGGTTCTAAAAAATTTTTTGGGCCTGTCCAGAATGTCGCTTTTTCGGCATGATCGGAGTCACCGTTTATAGGGACAAATTATAAATCTGCAATTTTTGTGAAAATGGTTTTAAAATGTTTTTTTAGGCCTGTCCAGAATGTCGATAGTTCGGCATGATCGGAGTATTCGTTTTTGGTGACAAAAATAGAAATCTAAAATTTTTTGTGAAAATGGTTTTAAAATGTTTTTTTTAGGCCTGTCCAGAATGTCGCTAGTTCGG
The DNA here is from genome assembly GCF_905237065.1 of Salmo salar. NCBI lineage: Eukaryota > Metazoa > Chordata > Actinopteri > Salmoniformes > Salmonidae > Salmo > Salmo salar. The sequence goes on from NW_025547518.1 coordinate 92,861, forward strand.
CATGACCGGGGTGGGGTCACTGTTTTTGTGTCACGAAAATGAAGAAAAAAAATCAGCTATATTTGGTGAAAATGGTTTTAAAAAATTTTTTTAGACCTGTCCAGAATGTCGCTAGTTCGGCATAACCGGGGTCACTGTTTTTTTGTCACGAAAATGAAGAAAAAAAAATCAGCAATTTTTGGTGAAAATGGTGGTTAAATTTTTTTTTAGGCCTGTCCAGAATGTCGCTTTTCGGGCGTGATCGGAGTCAACGTTTTTAGGGACAAAATAGAAATCTGCAATTTTTGTGAAAATGGTTTTAAAATGTTTTTTTAGGCCTGTCCAGAATGTCGATAGTTCGGCATGACCGGGGTCACTGTTTTTGTGTCAAAAAATGAAAAAAAGAATTCTGAGCTTTTTTTAAAAAATGGTTCTAAAATGCTTTTTTTTAGGCCTGTCCAGAATGTCGCTAGTTCGGCATAACCGGGGTCACTGTTTTTGTGTCACGAAAATGAAGAAAAAAAAAATCAGCTATATTTGGTGAAAATGGTTTTAAATTTTTTTTTTAGACCTGTCCAGAATGTCGCTAGTTCGGCATAACCGGGGTCACTGTTTTTTTGTCACGAAAATGAAGAAAAAAAATATCAGCAATTTTTGGTGAAAATGGTTTTTTAATTTTTTTTTAGGCCTGTCCAGAATGTCGCTTTTTCGGCATGATCGGAGTCATCGTTTTTAGGGACAAAATAGAAATCTGCAATTTTTGGTGAAAATGGTTTTAAAATGTTTTTTTAGGCCTGTCCAGAATGTCGCTAGTTCGGCATGACCGGGTGGGGTCACTGTTTTTGTGTCACGAAAATGAAGAAAAAAAATCAGCTATATTTGGTGAAAATGGTTTTTAAATTTTTTTTTAGACCTGTCCAGAATGTCGCTTTTTCGGCATGATCGGAGTCATCGTTTTTAGGGACAAAATAGAAATTTGCAATTTTTTGTGAAAATGGTTTTAAAATGTTTTTTTAGGCCTGTCCAGAATGTCGATAGTTCGGTATGACCGGGGTCACTGTTTTTGTGTCAAAAATGAAGAAAAAAAATCAGCAATTTTTGGTGAAAATGGTGGTTAAATATTTTTTTAGGCCTGTCCAGAATGTCGCTTTTCGGCGTGATCGGAGTCAACGTTTTTAGGGACAAAATAGAAATCTGCAATTTTTGTGAAAATGGTTTTAAAATGTTTTTTTAGGCCTGTCCAGAATGTCGATAGTTCGGCATGACCGGGGTCACTGTTTTTGTGTCAAAAAATGAAAAAAGAATTCTGAGCTTTTTTTAAAAAATGGTTCTAAAATGCTTTTTTTTAGGCCTGTCCAGAATGTCGCTAGTTCGGCATAACCGGGGTCACTGTTTTTGTGTCACGAAAATGAAGAAAAAAATATCAGCAATTTTTGGTGAAAATTGGTTTTTAATTTTTTTAGGCCTGTCCAGAATGTCGCTAGTTCGGCATGACCGGGTGGGGTCACTGTTTTTGTGTCACGAAAATGAAGAAAAAAAATCAGCTATATTTGGTGAAAATGGTTTTAAAATTTTTTTTAGACCTGTCCAGAATGTCGCTAATTCGGCATAACCGGGGTCACTGTTTTTGTGTCACGAAAATGAAGAAAAAAATATCAGCAATTTTTGGTGAAAATTTTTTTAATTTTTTTAGGCCTGTCCAGAATGTCGCTTTTCGGCATGATCGGAGTCATCGTTTTTAGGGACAAAATAGAAATCTGCAATTTTGGTGAAAATGGTTTTAAAATGTTTTTTTTAGGCCTGTCCAGAATGTCGCTAGTTCGGCATGACCGGGTGGGGTCATTGTTTTTGTGTCACGAAAATGAAGAAAAAAAAATCAGCTATATTTGGTGAAAATGGTTTTTAAAAATTTTTTAGACCTGTCCAGAATGTCGCTTTTCGGCATGATCGGAGTCATCGTTTTTAGGGACAAAATAGAAATTTGCAATTTTTTGTGAAAATGGTTCTAAAATGCATTTTTTTAGGCCTGTCCAAAATGTCGCTAGTTCGGCATGATCGAGTCATCGTTTTTGGTGACAAAAATAGAAATCTACAATTTTTGTGAAAATGGTTTTAAAATGTTTTTTTAGGCCTGTCCAGAATGTCGCTAGTTCGGCATGACCGGGGTCACTGTTTTTGTGTCACGAAAATGAAAAAAAAAATCAGCAATTTTTGGTGAAAATGGTTTTTCAATTTTTTTAGGCCTGTCCAGAATGTCGCTATTTCAGCATGATCGGAGTCATCGTTTTTAGGGACAAAATAGAAATCTGCAATTTTTTGTGAAAATGGTTTTAAAATGTTTTTTAGGCCTGTCCAGAATGTCGATAGTTAGGCATGACCGGGGTCACTGTTTCTGTGTCACGAAAATGAAAAAAAAATATCTGCAATTTTTTGTGAAAATGGTTCTAAATTTTTTTTAGGCCTGTCCAGAATGTCGCTTTTCGGCATGATCGGAGTCATCGTTTTTAGGGACAAAATAGAAATCTGCAATTTTTGTGAAAATGGTTTTAAAATGTGTTTTTAGGCCTGTCCAGAATGTCGATAGTTCGGCATGACCGGGGTCACTGTTTTTGTGTCACGAAAATGAGAAAAAAATATCTGCAATTTTTTGTGAAAATGGTTCTAAATTTTTTTTAGGCCTGTCCAGAATGTCGCTTTTCGGCATGATCGGAGTCATCGTTTTTAGGGACAAAATAGAAATCTGCAATTTTTTGTGAAAATGGTTTTAAAATGTTTTTTAGGCCTGTCCAGAATGTCGATAGTTCGGCATGACGGGGTCACTGTTTTTGTGTCACGAAAATGAAAAAAAATATCTGCAATTTTTGGTGAAAATGGTTCTAAAAATTTTTTAGGCCTGTCCAGAATGTCGCTTTTCGGCATGATCGGAGTCATCGTTTTTAGGGACAAAATAGAAATCTGCAATTTTTGTGAAAATGGTTTTAAAATGTGTTTTTTAGGCCTGTCCAGAATGTCGATGGTTCGGCATGACCGGGGTCACTGTTTTTGTGTCAAAAAATGAAAAAAAGCATTCTGAGCTTTTTTTTGAAAATGGTTCTAAAATGCTTTTTTTTAGGCCTGTCCAAAATGTCGCTAGTTCGGCATGATCGGAGTCATCGTTTTTGGTGACAAAAATAGAAATCTACAATTTTTTGTGAAAATGGTTTTAAAACTTTTTTTAGACCTGTCCAGAATGTCGCTTTCGGCATGATCGGAGTCATCGTTTTTAGGGACTAAATGGAAATCTGCAATTTTTTGTGAAAATGGTTTTAAAATGTTTTTTTTAGGCCTGTCCATAATGTCGATAGTTCGGCATGACCGGGGTCACTGTTTTTGTGTCACGAAAATGAAAAAAAAATCAGCTATATTTGGTGAAAATGGTTTTTAAATTTTTTTTTAGACCTGTCCAGAATGTCGCTTTTTCGGCATGATCGGAGTCATCGTTTTTAGGGACAAAATAGAAATTTGCAATTTTTTGTGAAAATGGTTTTAAAATGTTTTTTTTAGGCCTGTCCAGAATGTCGATAGTTCGGTATGACCGGGGTCACTGTTTTTGTGTCAAAAAATGAAGAAAAAAAAATCAGCCATTTTTGGTGAAAATGGTGGTTACATTTTTTTTTAGGCCTGTCCAGAATGTCGCTTTTTCGGGCGTGATCGGAGTCAACGTTTTTAGGGACAAAATAGAAATCTGCAATTTTTGTGAAAATGGTTTTAAAATGTTTTTTTTAGGCCTGTCCAGAATGTCGATAGTTCGGCATGACCGGGGTCACTGTTTTTGTGTCACGAAAATGAGAAAAAAATTATCTGCAATTTTTTGTGAAAATGGTTCTACATTTTTTTTTTTAGGCCTGTCTTGAATGTCGCTTTTCGGCATGATCGGAGTCATCGTTTTTAGGGACAAAATAGAAATCTGCAATTTTTTGTGAAAATGGTTTTAAAATGTTTTTTTTAGGCCTGTCCATAATGTCGATAGTTCGGCATGACCGGGGTCACTGTTTTTGTGTCACGAAAATGAAAAAAAAATCAGCTATATTTGGTGAAAATGGTTTTTAAAATTTTTTTAGACCTGTCCAGAATGTCGCTTTTCGGCATGATCGGAGTCATCGTTTTTAGGGACAAAATAGAAATTTGCAATTTTTTGTGAAAATGGTTTTAAAATGTTTTTTTTAGGCCTGTCCAGAATGTCGATAGTTCGGTATGACCGGGGTCACTGTTTTTGTGTCAAAAAATGAAAAAAAGAATTCTGAGCTTTTTTTTTGAAAATGGTTCTAAAATGCATTTTTTTTAGGCCTGTCCAAAATGTCGCTAGTTCGGCATGATCGGAGTCATCGTTTTTGGTGACAAAAATAGAAATCTACAATTTTTTGTGAAAATGGTTTTAAAATGTTTTTTTTAGGCCTGTCCAGAATGTCGCTAGTTCGGCATGACCGGGGTCACTGTTTTTGTGTCACGAAAATGAAAAAAAAAAAATCAGCCATTTTTGGTGAAAATGGTTTTTCAATTTTTTTTTAGGCCTGTCCAGAATGTCGCTATTTCAGCATGATCGGAGTCATCGTTTTTAGGGACAAAATAGAAATCTGCAATTTTTTGTGAAAATGGTTTTAAAATGTTTTTTAGGCCTGTCCAGAATGTCGATAGTTAGGCATGACCGGGGTCACTGTTTTTGTGTCACGAAAATGAAAAAAAAATATCTGCAATTTTTTGTGAAAATAGTTCTAAATTTTTTTTTTAGGCCTGTCCAGAATGTCGCTTTTTCGGCATGATCGGAGTCATCGTTTTTAGGGACAAAATAGAAATCTGCAATTTTTTGTGAAAATGGTTTTAAAATGTGTTTTTTAGGCCTGTCCAGAATGTCGATAGTTCGGCATGACCGGGGTCACTGTTTTTGTGTCACGAAAATGAGAAAAAAATATCTGCAATTTTTTGTGAAAATGGTTCTAAATTTTTTTTTTAGGCCTGTCCAGAATGTCGCTTTTTCGGCATGATCGGAGTCATCGTTTTTAGGGACAAAATAGAAATCTGCAATTTTTTGTGAAAATGGTTTTAAAATGTTTTTTTAGGCCTGTCCAGAATGTCGATAGTTCGGCATGACGGGGTCACTGTTTTTGTGTCACGAAAATGAAAAAAAATATCTGCAATTTTTGGTGAAAATGGTTCTAAAAAATTTTTTAGGCCTGTCCAGAATGTCGCTTTTTCGGCATGATCGGAGTCATCGTTTTTAGGGACAAAATAGAAATCTGCAATTTTTTGTGAAAATGGTTTTAAAATGTGTTTTTTAGGCCTGTCCAGAATGTCGATGGTTCGGCATGACCGGGGTCACTGTTTTTGTGTCAAAAAATGAAAAAAAGCATTCTGAGCTTTTTTTTTGAAAATGGTTCTAAAATGCTTTTTTTTTAGGCCTGTCCAAAATGTCGCTAGTTCGGCATGATCGGAGTCATCGTTTTTGGTGACAAAAATAGAAATCTACAATTTTTGTGAAAATGGTTTTAAAATGTTTTTTTAGGCCTGTCCAGAATGTCGCTAGTTCGGCATGACCGGGGTCACTGTTTTTGTGTCACGAAAATGAAGAAAAAAAATCAGCAATTTTTGGTGAAAATGGTTTTAAAAATTTTTTTTAGACCTGTCCAGAATGTCGCTTTTTCGGCATGATCGGAGTCATCGTTTTTAGGGACAAAATAGAAATCTGCAATTTTTTGTGAAAATGGTTTTAAAATGTTTTTTTAGGCCTGTCCAGAATGTCGATAGTTCGGCATGACCGGGGTCACTGTTTTTGTGTCACGAAAATGAGAAAAAATATCTGCAATTTTTGTGAAAATGGTTTTAAATTTTTTTTAGACCTGTCCAGAATGTCGCTTTTCGGCATGATCGGAGTCATCGTTTTTAGGGACAAAATAGAAATCTGCAATTTTTTGTGAAAATGGTTTTAAAATGTTTTTTTAGGCCTGTCCAGAATGTCGATAGTTCGGCATGACCGGGGTCACTGTTTTTGTGTAAAAAAATGAAAAAAAGAATTCTGAGCTTTTTTTTTGAAAATGGTTCTAAAATGCTTTTTTTTAGTCCTGTCCAAAATGTCGCTAGTTCGGCATGATCGGAGTCATCGTTTTTGGTGACAAAATAGAAATCTACAATTTTTGTGAAAATGGTTTTAAAATGTTTTTTTTAGGCCTGTCCAGAATGTCGCTAGTTCGGCATGACCGGGGTCACTGTTTTTGTGTCACGAAAATGAAGAAAAAAAATCAGCAATTTTTGGTGAAAATGGTTTGAAAAATTTTTTTTAGACCTGTCCAGAATGTCGCTTTTCGGCATGATCGGAGTCATCGCTTTTAGGGACAAAATAGAAATCTGCAATTTTTGTGAAAATGGTTAAAAAATGTTTTTTTAGGCCTGTCCAGAATGTCGATAGTTCGGCATGATCGGAGTCATCGTTTTTGGTGACAAAAATAGAAATCTACAATTTTTTGTGAAAATGGTTTTAAAATGTTTTTTTTTAGGCCTGTCCAGAATGTCGATAGTTCGGCATGACCGGGGTCACTGTTTTTGTGTCACGAAAATGAAAAAAAAATATCTGCAATTTTTTGTGAAAATGGTTCTGAATTTTTTTTTTAGGCCTGTCCAGAATGTCGCTTTTTCGGCATGATCGGAGTCACCGTTTTTAGGGACAAAATAGAAATCTGCAATTTTTTGTGAAAATGGTTTTAAAATGTTTTTTTTAGGCCTGTCCAGAATGTCGATAGTTTGGCATGACCGGGGTCACTGTTTTTGTGTCAAAAAATGAAAAAAAGAATTCTGAGCTTTTTTTTTTAAAATGGTTCTAAAATGCTTTTTTTTAGTCCTGTCCAAAATGTCGCTAGTTCGGCATAATCGGAGTCATCGTTTTTGGTGACAAAAATAGAAATCTAAAATTTTTTGTGAAAATGGTTTTAAAATGTTTTTTTTAGGCCTGTCCAGAATGTCGATAGTTCGGCATGACCGGGGTCACTGTTTTTGTGTCAAAAAATGAAAAAAAAGCATTCAGAGTTTTTTTGAAAATGGTTCTAAAATGCTTTTTTTTAGTCCTGTCCAAAATGTCGCTAGTTCGGCATGATCGGAGTCATCGTTTTTGGTGACAAAAATAGAAATCTACAATTTTTGTGAAAATGGTTTTAAAATGTTTTTTTAGGCCTGTCCAGAATGTCGCTAGTTCGGCATGACCGGGGTCACTGTTTTTGTGTCACGAAAATGAAGAAAAAAAAATCAGCCATTTTTGGTGAAAATGGTTTTTAAATTTTTTTTTAGGCCTGTCCAGAATGTCGCTTTTCGGCATGACCGGGGTCACTGTTTTTGTGTCAAAAAATGAAAAAAAAATATCAGCAATTTTTTTTGAAAATGGTTAAAAAAAAATTTTAGGCCTGTCCAGAATGTCGCTTTCGGCATGATCGGAGTCAACGTTTTTATGGACAAAATAGAAATCTGCAATTTTTGGTGAAAATGGTTTTAAAATGTTTTTTTTAGGCCTGTCCAGAATGTCGATAGTTCGGCATGACCGGGGTCACTGTTTTTGTGTCAAAAAATGAAAAAAAGAATTCTGAGCTTTTTTTTGAAAATGGTTCTAAAATGCTTTTTTTTAGGCCTGTCCAAAATGTCGCTAGTTCGGCATGATCGGAGTCATCGTTTTTGGTGACAAAAATAGAAATCTACAATTTTTTGTGAAAATGGTTTTAAAATGTTTTTTTAGGCCTGTCCAGAATGTCGCTAGTTCGGTATGACCGGGGTCACTGTTTTTGTGTCACGAAAATGTAGAAAAAAAATCAGCAATTTTTGGTGAAAATGGTTTTAAAAATTTTTTTAGGCCTGTCCAGAGTGTCGCTTTTTCGGCATGATCGGAGTCATCGTTTTTAGGGACAAAATAGAAATCTGCAATTTTTGTGAAAATGGTTTTAAAATGTTTTTTTAGGCCTGTCCAGAATGTCGATAGTTCGGCATGACCGGGGTCACTGTTTTTGTGTCAAAAAATGAAAAAAAGCATTCTGAGCTTTTTTTTGAAAATGGTTCTAAAATGCTTTTTTTTAGTCCTGTCCAAAATGTCGCTAGTTCGGCATGATCGGAGTCATCGTTTTTGGTGACAAAAATAGAAATCTACAATTTTTTGTGAAAATGGTTTTAAAATGTTTTTTTTAGGCCTGTCCAGAATGTCGCTAGTTCGGCATGACCGGGGTCACTGTTTTTGTGTCACGAAAATGAAGAAAAAAAATCAGCCATTTTTGGTGAAAATGGTTTTAAACATTTTTTTTAGACCTGTCCAGAATGTCGCTTTTTCGGCATGATCGGAGTCATCGTTTTTAGGGAGAAAATAGAAATCTGCAATTTTTTGTGAAAATGGTTTTAAAATGTTTTTTTAGGCCTGTCCAGAATGTCGATAGTTCGGCATGACCGGGGTCACTGTTTTTGTGTCACGAAAATGAGAAAAAAATATCTGCAATTTTTTGTGAAAATGGTTAAAAAAAAAATTTTAGGCCTGTCCAGAATGTTGCTTTTTCGGCATGATCGGAGTCATCGTTTTTAGGGACAAAATAGAAATCTGCAATTTTTTGTGAAAATGGTTTTAAAATGTTTTTTTAGGCCTGTCCAGAATGTCGATAGTTCGGCATGACCGGGGTCACTGTTTTTGTGTCACGAAAATGAAAAAAAATATCTGCAATTTTTTGTGAAAATGGTTAAAAAAAAAATTTTAGGCCTGTCCAGAATGTTGCTTTTTCGGCATGATCGGAGTCATCGTTTTTAGGGACAAAATAGAAATCTGCAATTTTTGTGAAAATGGTTTTAAAATGTTTTTTTAGGCCTGTCCATAATGTCGATAGTTCGGTATGACCGGGGTCACTGTTTTTGTGTCAAAAATGAAGAAAAAAAATCAGCCATTTTTGGTGAAAATGGTTTTAAAAATTTTTTTAGGCCTGTCCAGAATGTCGCTTTCGGCATGATCAGAGTCATCGTTTTTAGGGACAAAATAGAAATCTGCAATTTTTGTGAAAATGGTTTTAAAATGTTTTTTAGGCCTGTCCAGAATGTCGATAGTTCGGCATGACCGGGGTCACTGTTTTTGCGTCAAAAAATGAAAAAAGAATTCTGAGCTTTTTTTTGAAAATGGTTCTAAAATGCTTTTTTTTAGGCCTGTCCAAAATGTCGCTAGTTCGGCATGATCGGAGTCATCGTTTTTGGTGACAAAAATAGAAATCTACAATTTTTTGTGAAAATGGTTTTAAAATGTTTTTTTAGGCCTGTCCAGAATGTCGCTAGTTCGGCATGACCGGGGTCACTGTTTTTGTGTCACGAAAATGTAGAAAAAAAAATCAGCAATTTTTGGTGAAAATGGTTTTAAAAATTTTTTTTAGGCCTGTCCAGAGTGTCGCTTTTTCGGCATGATCGGAGTCATCGTTTTTAGGGACAAAATAGAAATCTGCAATTTTTTGTGAAAATGGTTTTAAAATGTTTTTTTTAGGCCTGTCCAGAATGTCGATAGTTCGGCATTATCGGAGTCATCGTTTTTGGTGACAAAAATAGAAATCTACAATTTTTTGTGAAAATGGTTTTAAAATGTTTTTTTTTAGGCCTGTCCAGAATGTCGATAGTTCGGCATGACCGGGGTCACTGTTTTTGTGTCACGAAAATGAAAAAAAAATATCTGCAATTTTTTGTGAAAATGGTTCTGAATTTTTTTTAGGCCTGTCCAGAATGTCGCTTTCGGCATGATCGGAGTCATCGTTTTTAGGGACAAAATATAAATCTGCAATTTTTTGTGAAAATGGTTTTAAAATGTTTTTTTTAGGCCTGTCCATAATGTCGATAGTTCGGTATGACCGGGGTCACTGTTTTTGTGTCAAAAAATGAAAAAAAAATATCAGCAATTTTTTGTGAAAATGGTTAAAAAAAAATTTTTTAGGCCTTTCCAGAATGTCGCTTTTTCGGCATGATCGGAGTCAACGTTTTTATGGACAAAATAGAAATCTGCAATTTTTGTGAAAATGGTTTTAAAATGTTTTTTAGGCCTGTCCAGAATGTCGATAGTTCGGCATGACCGGGGTCACTGTTTTTGTGTCAAAAAAATGAAAAAAGAATTCTGAGCTTTTTTTTGAAAATGGTTCTAAAATGCTTTTTTTTTAGGCCTGTCCAAAATGTCGCTAGTTCGGCATGATCGGAGTCATCGTTTTTGGTGACAAAAATAGAAATCTAAAATTTTTGTGAAAATGGTTTTAAAATGTTTTTTTAGGCCTGTCCAGAATGTCGCTAGTTCGGCATGACCGGGGTCACTGTTTTTGTGTCACGAAAATGTTGAAAAAAAATCAGCAATTTTTGGTGAAAATGGTTTTAAATTTTTTTTTAGGCCTGTCCAGAGTGTCGCTTTTCGGCATGATCGGAGTCATCGTTTTTAGGGACAAAATAGAAATCTGCAATTTTTGTGAAAATGGTTTTAAAATGTTTTTTTTAGGCCTGTCCAGAATGTCGATAGTTCGGCATGACCGGGGTCACTGTTTTTGTGTCAAAAAATGAAAAAAAGCATTCTGAGCTTTTTTTTTGAAAATGGTTCTAAAATGCTTTTTTTTTTGTCCTGTCCAAAATGTCGCTAGTTCGGCATGATCGGAGTCATCGTTTTTGGTGACAAAAATAGAAATCTACTATTTTTTGTGAAAATGGTTTTAAAATGTTTTTCTTTAGGCCTGTCCAGAATGTCGATAGTTCGGCATGACCGGGGTCACTGTTTTTGTGTCACGAAAATGAAAAAAAAATATCTGCAATTTTTTGTGAAAATGGTTCTGAATTTTTTTTTTAGGCCTGTCCAGAATGTCGCTTTTTCGGCATGATCGGAGTCACCGTTTTAGGGACAAAATAGAAATCTGCAATTTTTTGTGAAAATGGTTTTAAAATGTTTTTTTAGGCCTGTCCAGAATGTCGCTAGTTCGGCATGACCGGGGTCACTGTTTTTGTGTCACGAAAATGAAGAAAAAAAATCAGCCATTTTTGGTGAAAATGGTTTTTAAATTTTTTTAGGCCTGTCCAGAATGTCGCTTCGGCATGATCGGAGTCATCGTTTTTAGGGACAAAATAGAAATCTGCAATTTTTTGTGAAAATGGTTTTAAAATGTTTTTTTTAGGCCTGTCCATAATGTCGATAGTTCGGTATGACCGGGGTCACTGTTTTTGTGTCAAAAAATGAAAAAAAAATATCAGCAATTTTTTGTGAAAATGGTTAAAAAAAATTTTTAGGCCTTTCCAGAATGTCGCTTTTCGGCATGATCGGAGTCATCGTTTTTAGGGACAAAATAGAAATCTGCAATTTTTTGTGAAAATGGTTTTAAAATGTTTTTTTTAGGCCTGTCCAGAATGTCGCTTAGTTCGGCATGACCGGGGTCACTGTTTTTGTGTCACGAAAATGAAGAAAAAAAATCAGCAATTTTTGGTGAAAATGGTTTTAAAATTTTTTTAGACCTGTCCAGAATGTCGCTTTTTCGGCATGATCGGAGTCATCGTTTTTAGGGACAAAATAGAAATCTGCAATTTTTTGTGAAAATGGTTTTAAAATGTTTTTTTTAGGCCTGTCCAGAATGTCGATAGTTCGGCATGATCGAGTCATCGTTTTTGGTGACAAAATAGAAATCTACAATTTTTGTGAAAATGGTTTTAAAATGTTTTTTTAGGCCTGTCCAGAATGTCGATAGTTCGGCATGACCGGGGTCACTGTTTTTGTGTCACGAAAATGAAAAAAAAATATCTGCAATTTTTTGTGAAAATGGTTCTGAATTTTTTTTTTAGGCCTGTCCAGAATGTCGCTTTTTCGGCATGATCGGAGTCACCGTTTTTAGGGACAAAATAGAAATCTGCAATTTTTTGTGAAAATGGTTTTAAAATGTTTTTTTAGGCCTGTCCAGAATGTCGATAGTTCGGTATGACCGGGGTCACTGTTTTTGTGTCAAAAATGAAGAAAAAAAAATCAGCCATTTTTGGTGAAAATGTTTTTTAATTTTTTTTTTAGGCCTGTCCAGAATGTCGATAGTTCGGCATGACCGGGGTCACTGTTTTTGTGTCAAAAAATGAAAAAAAGAATTCTGAGCTTTTTTTTTGAAAATGGTTCTAAAATGCATTTTTTTTAGGCCTGTCCAAAATGTCGCTAGTTCGGCATGATCGGAGTCATCGTTTTTGGTGACAAAAATAGAAATCTACAATTTTTGGTGAAAATGGTTTTAAAATGTTTTTTTTAGGCCTGTCCAGAATGTCGCTAGTTCGGCATGACCGGGGTCACTGTTTTTGTGAAAAAAATGAAGAAAAAAAAACAGCCATTTTGGTGAAAATGGTTTTAAAAAATTTTTTGGGGCGTGTCCAGAATGTCGCTTTTTCGGCATGATCGGAGTCATCGTTTTTAGGGACAAAATAGAAATCTGCAATTTTTTGTGAAAATGTTTTTAAAATGATTTTTAGGCCTGTCCAGAATGTCGATAGTTCGGCATGACCGGGGTCACTGTTTTTGTGTCACGAAAATGAAAAAAAAATATCTGCAATTTTTTGTGAAAATGGTTCAAAAAATTTTTTTTAGGCCTGTCCAGAATGTCGCTTTTTCGGCATGATCGGAGTCAACGTTTTTAGGGACAAAATAGAAATCTGCAATTTTTTGTGAAAATGGTTCTAAAATGCTTTTTTTTTAGGCCTGTCCAAAATGTCGCTAGTTCGGCATGATCGGAGTCATCGTTTTTGGTGACAAAAATAGAAATCTACAATTTTTGTGAAAATGGTTTTAAAATGTTTTTTTAGGCCTGTCCAGAATGTCGCTAGTTCGGCATGACCGGGGTCACTGTTTTTGTGAAAAAAAATGAAGAAAAAAAAAACAGCCATTTTTGGTGAAAATGGTTTTAAAAAATTTTTTTTGCCGTGACCAGAATGTCGCTTTTTCGGCATGATCGGAGTCATCGTTTTTAGGGACAAAATAGAAATCTGCAATTTTTTGTGAAAATGGTTTTAAAATGTTTTTTTAGGCCTGTCCAGAATGTCGATAGTTCGGCATGACCGGGGTCACTGTTTTTGTGTCACGAAAATGAAAAAAAAATATCAGCAATTTTTTGTGAAAATGGTTCTAAAATTTTTTTTTAGGCCTGTCCAGAATGTCGCTTTTTCGGCATGATCGGAGTCATCGTTTTTAGGGACAAAATAGAAATCTGCAATTTTTTGTGAAAATGGTTTTAAAATGTTTTTTTCAGGCCTGTCCAGAATGTCGCTAGTTCGGCATAACCGGGGTCACTGTTTTTGTGTCACGAAAATGAAGAAAAAAAATCAGCAATTTTTGGTGAAAATGGTTTTAAAATTTTTTTTTAGACCTGTCCAGAATGTCGCTTTTTCGGCATGATCGGAGTCATCGTTTTTAGGGACAAAATAGAAATCTGCAATTTTTTGTGAAAATGGTTTTACAATGTTTTTTTAGGCATGTCCAGAATGTCGATAGTTCGGTATGACCGGGGTCACTGTTTTTGTGTCAAAAAATGAAGAAAAAAAATCAGCCATTTTTGGTGAAAATGGTTTTAAATTTTTTTTTTAGGCCTGTCCAGAATGTCGCTTTTCGGCATGATCGGGGTCACTGTTTTTGTGTCACGAAAATGAGAAAAAAATATCTGCAATTTTTTGTGAAAATGGTTCAACATTTTTTTTTTAGGCCTGTCCAGAATGTTGCTTTTTCGGCATGATCGGAGTCATCGTTTTTAGGGACAAAATAGAAATCTGCAATTTTTTGTGAAAATGGTTTTAAAATGTTTTTTTTAGGCCTGTCCATAATGTCGAAAGTTCGGTATGACCGGGGTCACTGTTTTTGTGTCAAAAATGAAGAAAAAAAAATCAGCAATTTTTGGTGAAAATGGTTTTAAAAAATTTTTTAGACCTGTCCAGAATGTCGCTTTTTCGGCATGATCGGAGTCATCGTTTTTAGGGACAAAATAGAAATCTGCAATTTTTTGTGAAAATGGTTTTAAAATGTTTTTTTTTAGGCCTGTCCATAATGTCGATAGTTCGGTATGACCGGGGTCACTGTTTTTGTGTCAAAAAATGAAGAAAAAAAAATCTGCCATTTTTGGTGAAAATGGTTTTTAATTTTTTTTTTAGGCCTGTCCAGAATGTCGATAGTTCGGCATGACCGGGGTCAATGTTTTTGTGTCAAAAAATGAAAAAAAGAATTCTGAGCTTTTTTTTGAAAATGGTTCTAAAATGCTTTTTTTTTAGGCCTGTCCAAAATGTCGCTAGTTCGGCATGACCGGGGTCACTGTTTTTGTGTCACGAAAATGAAGAAAAAAAAATCAGCAATTTTTGGTGAAAATGGTTTTAAATTTTTTTTTTGACCTGTCCAGAATGTCGCTTTTTCGGCATGATCGGAGTCATTGTTTTTAGGGACAAAATAGAAATCTGCAATTTTTGGTGAAAATGGTTTTAAAATGTTTTTTTTAGGCCTGTCCATAATGTCGATAGTTCGGCATGACCGGGGTCACTGTTTTTGTGTCACGAAAATGAAGAAAAAAAAATCAGCAATTTTTGGTGAAAATGGTTTTTAATAACATTTTAGGCCTGTCCAGAATGTCGCTTTTCGGCATGATCGGAGTCATCGTTTTTAGGGACAAAATAGAAATCTGCAATTTTTTGTGAAAATGGTTTTAAAATGTTTTTTAGGCCTGTCCAGAATGTCGATAGTTCGGCATGACCGGGGTCACTGTTTTTGTGTCACGAAAATGAAAAAAAATATCTGCAATTTTTGTGAAAATGGTTCTAAAATTTTTTTTTGGCCTGTCCAGAATGTCGCTTTTCGGCATGATCGGAGTCATCGTTTTTAGGGACAAAATAGAAATCTGCAATTTTTTGTGAAAATGGTTTTAAAATGTTTTTTTAGGCCTGTCCAGAATGTCGATAGTTCGGCATGACCGGGGTCACTGTTTTTGTGTCACGAAAATGAAAAAAAATATCTGCAATTTTTTGTGAAAATGGTTCTAAAATGCTTTTTTTTTAGGCCTGTCCAAAATGTCGCTAGTTCGGCATGATCGGAGTCATCGTTTTTAGGGACAAAATAGAAATCTGCAATTTTTTGTGAAAATGGTTTTAAATTTTTTTTTTAGACCTGTCCAGAATGTCGCTTTTTCGGCATGATCGGAGTCATCGTTTTTAGGGACAAAATAGAAATCTGCAATTTTTTGTGAAAATGGTTTTAAAATGTTTTTTTAGGCCTGTCCAGAATGTCGCTTTTTCGGCATGATCGGAGTCATCGTTTTTAGGGACAAAATAGAAATCTGCAATTTTTTGTGAAAATGGTTTTAAAATGTTTTTTTAGGCATGTCCAGAATGTCGATAGTTCGGTATGACCGGGGTCACTGTTTTTGTGTCAAAAAATGAAGAAAAAAAAATCAGCCATTTTTGGTGAAAATGTTTTTAATTTTTTTTTAGGCCTGTCCAGAATGTCGATAGTTCGGCATGACCGGGGTCACTGTTTTTGTGTCAAAAAATGAAAAAAGAATTCTGAGCTTTTTTTTGAAAATGGTTCTAAAATGCATTTTTTTAGGCCTGTCCAAAATGTCGCTAGTTCGGCATGATCGGAGTCATCGTTTTTGGTGACAAAAATAGAAATCTACAATTTTTGGTGAAAATGGTTTTAAAATGTTTTTTTTAGGCCTGTCCAGAATGTCGCTAGTTCGGCATGACCGGGGTCACTGTTTTTGTGAAAAAAATGAAGAAAAAAAAACAGCCATTTTTGGTGAAAATGGTTTTAAAAATTTTTTTGGGCGTGTCCAGAATGTCGCTTTTCGGCATGATCGGAGTCATCGTTTTTAGGGACAAAATAGAAATCTGCAATTTTTTGTGAAAATGTTTTTAAAATGATTTTTAGGCCTGTCCAGAATGTCGATAGTTCGGCATGACCGGGGTCACTGTTTTTGTGTCACGAAAATGAAAAAAAAATATCTGCAATTTTTTGTGAAAATGGTTCAAAAAATTTTTTTAGGCCTGTCCAGAATGTCGCTTTTCGGCATGATCGGAGTCAACGTTTTTAGGGACAAAATAGAAATCTGCAATTTTTGTGAAAATGGTTCTAAAATGCTTTTTTTTAGGCCTGTCCAAAATGTCGCTAGTTCGGCATGATTGGAGTCATCGTTTTTGGTGACAAAAATAGAAATCTACAATTTTTGTGAAAATGGTTTTAAAATGTTTTTTTTAGGCCTGTCCAGAATGTCGCTAGTTCGGCATGACCGGGGTCACTGTTTTTGTGTCACGAAAATGAAGAAAAAAAAATCAGCAATTTTTGGTGAAAATGGTTTTAAAAATTTTTTAGACCTGTCCAGAATGTCGCTTTTTCGGCATGATCGGAGTCATCGTTTTTAGGGACAAAATAGAAATCTGCAATTTTTTGTGAAAATGGTTTTACAATGTTTTTTTTAGGCATGTCCAGAATGTCGATAGTTCGGTATGACCGGGGTCACTGTTTTTGTGTCAAAAAATGAAGAAAAAAAAATCAGCCATTTTTGGTGAAAATGGTTTTTAAATTTTTTTTAGGCCTGTCCAGAATGTCGCTTCGGCATGATCGGGGTCACTGTTTTTGTGTCACGAAAATGAGAAAAAATATCTGCAATTTTTTGTGAAAATGGTTCAACATTTTTTTTTTAGGCCTGTCCAGAATGTTGCTTTTTCGGCATGATCGGAGTCATCGTTTTTAGGGACAAAATAGAAATCTGCAATTTTTTGTGAAAATGGTTTTAAAATGTTTTTTTTAGGCCTGTCCATAATGTCGAAAGTTCGGTATGACCGGGGTCACTGTTTTTGTGTCAAAAAATGAAGAAAAAAAAATCAGCAATTTTTGGTGAAAATGGTTTTAAAATTTTTTTAGGCCTGTCCAGAATGTCGCTTTTTCGGCATGATCGGAGTCATCGTTTTTAGGGACAAAATAGAAATCTGCAATTTTTTGTGAAAATGGTTTTAAAATGTTTTTTTTTAGGCCTGTCCATAATGTCGATAGTTCGGTATGACCGGGGTCACTGTTTTTGTGTCAAAAAATGAAGAAAAAAAAATCTGCCATTTTTGGTGAAAATGGTTTTTAATTTTTTTTTTAGGCCTGTCCAGAATGTCGCTTTTCGGCATGATCGGAGTCATCGTTTTTAGGGACAAAATAGAAATCTGCAATTTTTGTGAAAATGGTTTTAAAATGTTTTTTAGGCCTGTCCAGAATGTCGATAGTTCGGCATGACCGGGGTCACTGTTTTTGTGTAAAAAAATGAAAAAAAGAATTCGGAGCTTTTTTTTGGAAAATGGTTCTAAAATGCTTTTTTTTAGGCCTGTCCAAAATGTCGCTAGTTCGGCATGATCGGAGTCATCGTTTTTGGTGACAAAAATAGAAATCTACAATTTTTTGTGAAAATGGTTTTAAAATGTTTTTTTTAGGCCTGTCCAGAATGTCGATAGTTCGGTATGACCGGGGTCACTGTTTTTGTGTCAAAAAATGAAAAAAATATCAGCAATTTTTTGTGAAAATGGTTAAAAAAAAATTTTTAGGCCTGTCCAGAATGTCGCTTTTTCGGCATGATCGGAGTCAACGTTTTTATGGACAAAATAGAAATCTGCAATTTTTGTGAAAATGGTTTTAAAATGTTTTTTAGGCCTGTCCAGAATGTCGATAGTTCGGCATGACCGGGGTCACTGTTTTTGTGTCAAAAAATGAAAAAAAGAATTCTGAGCTTTTTTTTTGAAAATGGTTCTAAAATGCTTTTTTTTAGGCCTGTCCAAAATGTCGCTAGTTCGGCATGATCGGAGTCATCGTTTTTGGTGACAAAAATAGAAATCTACAATTATTTGTGAAAATGGTTTTAAAATGTTTTTTTTAGGCCTGTCCAGAATGTCGCTAGTTCGGCATGACCGGGGTCACTGTTTTTGTGTCACGAAAATGTAGAAAAAAAAATCAGCAATTTTTGGTGAAAATGGTTTTAAAAATTTTTTAGGCCTGTCCAGAGTGTCGCTTTTCGGCATGATCGGAGTCATCGTTTTTAGGGACAAAATAGAAATCTGCAATTTTTGTGAAAATGGTTTTAAAATGTTTTTTTAGGCCTGTCCAGAATGTCGATAGTTCGGCATGACCGGGGTCACTGTTTTTGTGTCAAAAAATGAAAAAAAGCATTCTGAGCTTTTTTTGAAAATGGTTCTAAAATGCTTTTTTTTTGTCCTGTCCAAAATGTCGCTTAGTTCGGCATGATCGGAGTCATCGTTTTTGGTGACAAAAATAGAAATCTACAATTTTTGTGAAAATGGTTTTAAAATGTTTTTTTTAGGCATGTCCAGAATGTCGCTAGTTCGGCATGACCGGGGTCACTGTTTTTGTGTCACGAAAATGAAGAAAAAAAAATCAGCAATTTTTGGTGAAAATGGTTTTAAAAAATTTTTTTAGGCCTGTCCAGAATGTCGCTTTTTCGGCATGATCTGAGTCATCGTTTTTAGGGACAAAATAGAAATCTGCAATTTTTGTGAAAATGGTTTTAAAATGTTTTTTTTAGGCCTGTCCAGAATGTCGATAGTTCGGCATGATCGGAGTCATCGTTTTTGGTGACAAAAATAGAAATCTGCAATTTTTGTGAAAATGGTTTTAAAATGTTTTTTAGGCCTGTCCAGAATGTCGATAGTTCGGCATGACCGGGGTCACTGTTTTTGTGTCAAAAAATGAAAAAAGCATTCTGAGCTTTTTTTTGAAAATGGTTCTAAAATGCTTTTTTTTAGGCCTGTCCAAAATGTCGCTTAGTTCGGCATGATCGGAGTCATCGTTTTTGGTGACAAAAATAGAAATCTAACATTTTTTGTGAAAATGGTTTTAAAATGTTTTTTTTAGGCCTGTCCAGAATGTCGCTAGTTCGGCATGACCGGGGTCACTGTTTTTGTGTCACGAAAATGTAGAAAAAAAAATCAGCAATTTTTGGTGAAAATGGTTTGAAAAATTTTTTTAGGCCTGTCCAGAGTGTCGCTTTTCGGCATGATCGGAGTCATCGTTTTTAGGGACAAAATAGAAATCTGCAATTTTTGTGAAAATGGTTTTAAAATGTTTTTTTAGGCCTGTCCAGAATGTCGATAGTTCGGCATGACCGGGGTCACTGTTTTTGTGTCAAAAAATGAAAAAAAAGCATTCTGAGCTTTTTTTGAAAATGGTTCTAAAATGCTTTTTTTTTGTCCTGTCCAAAATGTCGCTAGTTCGGCATGATCGGAGTCATCGTTTTTGGTGACAAAAATAGAAATCTACAATTTTTGTGAAAATGGTTTTAAAATGTTTTTTTTAGGCATGTCCAGAATGTCGCTAGTTCGGCATGACCGGGGTCACTGTTTTGTGTCACGAAAATGAAGAAAAAAAATCAGCAATTTTTGGTGAAAATGG
Organism: Salmo salar; assembly: GCF_905237065.1. Taxonomy (NCBI): domain Eukaryota; kingdom Metazoa; phylum Chordata; class Actinopteri; order Salmoniformes; family Salmonidae; genus Salmo; species Salmo salar. The sequence goes on from NW_025547518.1 coordinate 112,263, forward strand.
TTTTAAAAATTTTTTTTAGACCTGTCCAGAATGTCGCTTTTTCGGCATGATCTGAGTCATCGTTTTTAGGGACAAAATAGAAATCTGCAATTTTTTGTGAAAATGGTTTTAAAATGTTTTTTTAGGCCTGTCCAGAATGTCGCTCGTTCGGCATGATCGAGTCATCGTTTTTGGTGACAAAAATAGAAATCTACAATTTTTTGTGAAAATGGTTTTAAAATGTTTTTTTTTAGGCCTGTCCAGAATGTCGATAGTTCGGCATGACCGGGGTCACTGTTTTTGTGTCAAAAAATGAAAAAAAGCATTCTGAGCTTTTTTTTTGAAAATGGTTCTAAAATGCTTTTTTTTAGGCCTGTCCAAAATGTCGCTAGTTCGGCATGATCGGAGTCATCGTTTTTGGTGACAAAAATAGAAATCTACAATTTTTGTGAAAATGGTTTTAAAATGTTTTTTTAGGCCTGTCCAGAATGTCGCTAGTTCGGCATGACCGGGGTCACTGTTTTTGTGTCACGAAAATGAAGAAAAAAAATCAGCAATTTTTGGTGAAAATGGTTTTAAAAAATTTTTTTAGACCTGTCCAGAATGTCGCTAGTTCGGCATGATCGGAGTCATCGTTTTTGGTGACAAAAATAGAAATCTACAATTTTTTGTGAAAATGGTTTTAAAATGTTTTTTTTAGGCCTGTCCAGAATGTCGCTTTCGGCATGATCGGAGTCATCGTTTTTAGGGACAAAATAGAAATCTGCAATTTTTGTGAAAATGGTTTTAAAATGTTTTTTTAGGCCTGTCCATAATGTCGATAGTTCGGTATGACCGGGGTCACTGTTTTTGTGTCAAAAATGAAAAAAATATCAGCAATTTTTGTGAAAATGGTTAAAAAAATTTTTTAGGCCTGTCCAGAATGTCGCTTTCGGCATGATCGGAGTCAACGTTTTTATGGACAAAATAGAAATCTGCAATTTTTGGTGAAAATGGTTTTAAAATGATTTTTTAGGCCTGTCCAAAATGTCGCTAGTTCGGCATGACCGGGGTCACTGTTTTTGTGTCACGAAAATGTAGAAAAAAAAATCAGCAATTTTTGGTGAAAATGGTTTTAAAAATTTTTTTTAGGCCTGTCCAGAGTGTCGCTTTTTCGGCATGATCGGAGTCATCGTTTTTAGGGACAAAATAGAAATCTGCAATTTTTGTGAAAATGGTTTTAAAATGTTTTTTTTAGGCCTGTCCAGAATGTCGATAGTTCGGCATGACCGGGGTCACTGTTTTTGTGTCAAAAAATGAAAAAAGCATTCTGAGCTTTTTTTTTGAAAATGGTTCTAAAATGCTTTTTTTTTTGGCCTGTCCAAAATGTCGCTAGTTCGGCATGATCGGAGTCATCGTTTTTGGTGACAAAAATAGAAATCTACAATTTTTTGTGAAAATGGTTTTAAAATGTTTTTTTTAGGCCTGTCCAGAATGTCGATAGTTCGGCATGACCGGGGTCACTGTTTTTGTGTCACGAAAATGAAAAAAAAATATCAGCAATTTTTTGTGAAAATGGTTAAAAAAAAAATTTTTAGGCCTGTCCAGAATGTCGCTTTTTCGGCATGATCGGAGTCAACGTTTTTATGGACAAAATAGAAATCTGCAATTTTTGGTGAAAATGGTTTTAAAATGTTTTTTTTAGGCCTGTCCAGAATGTCGATAGTTCGGCATGATCGGAGTCATCGTTTTTGGTGACAAAAATAGAAATCTGCAATTTTTTGTGAAAATGGTTTTAAAATGTTTTTTTAGGCCTGTCCAGAATGTCGATAGTTCGGCATGACCGGGGTCACTGTTTTTGTGTCACGAAAATGAAAAAAATATCTGCAATTTTTTGTGAAAATGGTTTTAAAAATTCTTTTTAGGCCTGTCCAGAATGTCGCTTTTTCGGCATGATCGGAGTCATCGTTTTTAGGGACAAAATAGAAATCTGCAATTTTTTGTGAAAATGGTTTTAAAATGTTTTTTTAGGCCTGTCCAGAATGTCGCTAGTTCGGCATGACCGGGGTCACTGTTTTTGTGTCACGAAAATGAAGAAAAAAAATCAGCAATTTTTGGTGAAAATGGTTTTAAAAATTCTTTTTAGGCCTGTCCAGAATGTCGCTTTTTCGGCATGATCGGAGTCATCGTTTTTAGGGACAAAATAGAAATCTGCAATTTTTTGTGAAAATGGTTTTAAAATGTTTTTTTTAGGCCTGTCCAGAATGTCGCTAGTTCGGCATGACCGGGGTCACTGTTTTTGTGTCACGAAAATGAGAAAAAAATATCTGCAATTTTTTGTGAAAATGGTTCTACATTTTTTTTTTAGGCCTGTCCAGAATGTCGCTTTTTCGGTATGACCGGGGTCACTGTTTTTGTGTCCAAAAATGAAAAAAAGAATTCTGAGCTTTTTTTTTGAAAATGGTTCTAAAATGCTTTTTTTTTAGGCCTGTCCAAAATGTCGCTAGTTCGGCATGATCGGAGTCATCGTTTTTGGTGACAAAAATAGAAATCTACAATTTTTGGTGAAAATGGTTTTAAAATGTTTTTTTTAGGCCTGTCCAGAATGTCGCTAGTTCGGCATGACCGGGGTCACTGTTTTTGTGTCACGAAAATGAAGAAAAAAAAATCAGCAATTTTTGGTGAAAATGGTTTTAAATTTTTTTTTAGACCTGTCCAGAATGTCGCTTTTTCGGCATGATCGGAGTCATCGTTTTTAGGGAAAAAATAGAAATCTGCAATTTTTTGTGAGAATGGTTTTAAAATGTTTTTTTTAGGCCTGTCCAGAATGTCGATAGTTCGGTATGACCGGGGTCACTGTTTTTGTGTCAAAAAATGAAGAAAAAAAAATCAGCCATTTTTGGTGAAAATGGTTTTTACATTTTTTTTTAGGCCTGTCCAGAATGTCGCTTTTCGGCATGATCGGAGTCATCGTTTTTAGGGACAAAATAGAAATCTGCAATTTTTGTGAAAATGGTTTTAAAATGTTTTTTAGGCCTGTCCAGAATGTCGATAGTTCGGCATGACCGGGGTCACTGTTTTTGTGTCACGAAAATGAAAAAAAATATCAGCAATTTTTGTGAAAATGGTTAAAAAAAAAATTATAGGCCTGTCCAGAATGTCGCTTTTTCGGCATGATCGGAGTCAACGTTTTTATGGACAAAATAGAAATCTGCAATTTTTGGTGAAAATGGTTTTAAAATGTTTTTTTTAGGCCTGTCCAGAATGTCGATAGTTCGGCATGACCGGGGTCACTGTTTTTGTGTCAAAAAATGAAAAAAAGAATTCTGAGCTTTTTTTTTAAAAATGGTTTTAAAATGCTTTTTTTTAGGCCTGTCCAAAATGTCGCTAGTTCGGCATGATCGGAGTCATCGTTTTTGGTGACAAAAATAGAAATCTACAATTTTTTGTGAAAATGGTTTTAAAATGTTTTTTTTAGGCCTGTCCAGAATGTCGATAGTTCGGCATGACCGGGGTCACTGTTTTTGTGTCACAAAAAATGAAAAAAAAATATTTGCAATTTTTTGTGAAAATGGTTCTAAATTTTTTTTTTAGGCCTGTCCAGAATGTCGCTTTTTCGGCATGATCGGAGTCACCGTTTTTAGGGACAAAATAGAAATCTGCAATTTTTGGTGAAAATGGTTTTAAAATGTTTTTTTTAGGCCTGTCCAGAATGTCGATAGTTCGGCATGACCGGGGTCACTGTTTTTGTGTCAAAAAATGAAAAAAGCATTCTGAGCTTTTTTTTGAAAATGGTTCTAAAATGCTTTTTTTTAGGCCTGTCCAAAATGTCGCTAGTTCGGCATGATCGGAATCATCGTTTTTGGTGACAAAAATAGAAATCTACAATTTTTTGTGAAAATGGTTTTAAAATGTTTTTTTTAGGCCTGTCCAGAATGTCGATAGTTCGGCATGACCAGGGTCACTGTTTTTGTGTCAAAAAATGAAAAAAAAGCATTCTGAGCTTTTTTTTGAAAATGGTTCTAAAATGCTTTTTTTTAGGCCTGTCCAAAATGTCGCTAGTTCGGCATGATCGGAGTCATCGTTTTTGGTGACAAAAATAGAAATCTACAATTTTTTGTGAAAATGGTTTTAAAAATTTTTTTTAGACCTGTCCAGAATGTCGCTTTTTCGGCATGATCGGAGTCATCGTTTTTAGGGAAAAAATAGAAATCTGCCATTTTTGTGAGAATGGTTTTAAAATGTTTTTTTTAGGCCTGTCCAGAATGTCGATAGTTCGGCATGACCGGGGTCACTGTTTTTGTGTCAAAAAATGAAAAAAAGAATTCTGAGCTTTTTTTTTGAAAATGGTTCTAAAATGCTTTTTTTTAGGCCTGTCCAGAATGTCGCTAGTTCGGCATAACCGGGGTCACTGTTTTTGTGTCACGAAAATGAAGAAAAAAAAATCAGCAATTTTTGGTGAAAATGGTTTTTTAATAAAATTTTAGGCCTGTCCAGAATGTCGCTTTTTCGGCATGATCGGAGTCATCGTTTTTAGGGACAAAATAGAAATCTGCAATTTTTGTGAAAATGGTTTTAAAATGTTTTTTTAGGCCTGTCCAGAATGTCGCTAGTTCGGCATGATCGGAGTATTCGTTTTTGGTGACAAAAATAGAAATCTAAAATTTTTGTGAAAATGGTTTTAAAATGTTTTTTTAGGCCTGTCCAGAATGTCGCTAGTTCGGCATAACCGGGGTCACTGTTTTTGTGTCACGAAAATGAAGAAAAAAAAATCAGCAATATTTGGTGAAAATGGTTTTAAAAATTGTTTTTAGACCTGTCCAGAATGTCGCTTTTTCGGCATGATCGGAGTCATTGTTTTTAGGGACAAAATAGAAATCTGCAATTTTTTGTGAAAATGGTTTTAAAATGTTTTTTTTTAGGCCTGTCCAGAATGTCGCTAGTTCGGCATGACCGGGGTCACTGTTTTTAGGGACAAAATAGAAATCAGCAATTTTTGTGAAAATGGTTTTAAAATGTTTTTTAGGCCTGTCCAGAATGTCGATAGTTCGGCATGACCGGGGTCACTGTTTTTGTGTCACGAAAATGAAAAAAAAATATCAGCAATTTTTTGTGAAAATGGTTAAAAAAAAATTATAGGCCTGTCCAGAATGTCGCTTTTTCGGCATGATCGGAGTCAACGTTTTTATGGACAAAATAGAAATCTGCAATTTTTGGTGAAAATGGTTTTAAAATGTTTTTTTTAGGCCTGTCCAGAATGTCGATAGTTCGGCATGACCGGGGTCACTGTTTTTGTGTCAAAAAATGAAAAAAGAATTCTGAGCTTTTTTTTGAAAATGGTTTTAAAATGCTTTTTTTTAGGCCTGTCCAAAATGTCGCTAGTTCGGCATGATCGGAGTCATCGTTTTTGGTGACAAAAATAGAAATCTACAATTTTTGTGAAAATGGTTTTAAAATGTTTTTTTAGGCCTGTCCAGAATGTCGATAGTTCGGCATGACCGGGGTCACTGTTTTTGTGTCACAAAAATGAAAAAAAATATCTGCAATTTTTGTGAAAATGGTTCTAAATTTTTTTTTAGGCCTGTCCAGAATGTCGCTTTTTCGGCATGATCGGAGTCACCGTTTTTAGGGACAAAATAGAAATCTGCAATTTTTGGTGAAAATGGTTTTAAAATGTTTTTTTAGGCCTGTCCAGAATGTCGATAGTTCGGCATGACCGGGGTCACTGTTTTTGTGTCAAAAATGAAAAAAGAATTCTGAGCTTTTTTTGAAAATGGTTCTAAAATGCTTTTTTTTAGGCCTGTCCAAAATGTCGCTAGTTCGGCATGATCGGAGTATTCGTTTTGGGTCACGAAAATGAAGAAAAAAATCAGCAATTTTTGGTGAAAATGGTTTTAAAAATTTTTTAGACCTGTCCAGAATGTCGCTTTTCGGCATGATCGGAGTCATCGTTTTTAGGGACAAAATAGAAATCTGCAATTTTTGGTGAAAATGGTTTTAAAATGTTTTTTTAGGCCTGTCCAGAATGTCGATAGTTCGGCATGACCGGGGTCACTGTTTTTGTGTCAAAAAATGAAAAAAGAATTCTGAGCTTTTTTTGAAAATGGTTCTAAAATGCTTTTTTTTTAGGCCTGTCCAGAATGTCGCTAGTTCGGCATAACCGGGGTCACTGTTTTTGTGTCACGAAAATGAAGAAAAAAAAATCAGCAATTTTTGGTGAAAATGGTTTTTTAATAAAATTTTAGGCCTGTCCAGAATGTCGCTTTTTCGGCATGATCGGAGTCATTGTGTTTAGGGACAAAATAGAAATCTGCAATTTTTTGTGAAAATGGTTTTAAAATGTTTTTTTTTAGGCCTGTCCAGAATGTCGCTAGTTCGGCATAACCGGGGTCACTGTTTTTGTGTCACGAAAATGAAGAAAAAAAAAGCAGCAATTTTTGGTGAAAATGTTTTTAAAAAATTTTTTAGACCTGTCCAGAATGTCGCTTTTTCGGCATGATCGGAGTCATCGTTTTTAGGGACAAAATAGAAATCTACAATTTTTTGTGAAAATGGTTTTAAAATGTTTTTTTTAGGCCTGTCCAGAATGTCGATAGTTCGGCATGACCGGGGTCACTGTTTTTGTGTCACAAAAAATGAAAAAAAGCATTCTGAGCTTTTTTTTGAAAATGGTTCTAAAATGCTTTTTTTTAGGCCTGTCCAGAATGTCGCTAGTTCGGCATGATCGGAATCATCGTTTTTGGTGACAAAAATAGAAATCTACAATTTTTTGTGAAAATGGTTTTAAAATGTTTTTTTTAGGCCTGTCCAGAATGTCGATAGTTCGGCATGACCGGGGTCACTGTTTTTGTGTCAAAAAATGAAAAAAAGCATTCTGAGCTTTTTTTTTGAAAATGGTTCTAAAATGCTTTTTTTTAGGCCTGTCCAAAATGTCGCTAGTTCGGCATGATCGGAGTCATCGTTTTTGGTGACAAAAATAGAAATCTACAATTTTTTGTGAAAATGGTTTTAAAAAATTTTTTTAGACCTGTCCAGAATGTCGCTTTTTCGGCATGATCGGAGTCATCGTTTTTAGGGAAAAAATAGAAATCTGCCATTTTTTGTGAGAATGGTTTTAAAATGTTTTTTTTAGGCCTGTCCAGAATGTCGATAGTTCGGCATGACCAGGGTCACTGTTTTTGTGTCAAAAAATGAAAAAAAGCATTCTGAGCTTTTTTTTTGAAAATGGTTCTAAAATGCTTTTTTTTTAGGCCTGTCCAAAATGTCGCTAGTTCGGCATGATCGGAGTCATCGTTTTTGGTGACAAAAATAGAAATCTACAATTTTTGTGAAAATGGTTTTAAAAATTTTTTTAGACCTGTCCAGAATGTCGCTTTTCGGCATGATCGGAGTCATCGTTTTTAGGGAAAAAATAGAAATCTGCCATTTTTTGTGAGAATGGTTTTAAAATGTTTTTTTAGGCCTGTCCAGAATGTCGATAGTTCGGCATGACCGGGGTCACTGTTTTTGTGTCAAAAAAATGAAAAAAAGAATTCTGAGCTTTTTTTTGAAAATGGTTCTAAAATGCTTTTTTTTTAGGCCTGTCCAGAATGTCGCTAGTTCGGCATAACCGGGGTCACTGTTTTTGTGTCACGAAAATGAAGAAAAAAAATCAGCAATTTTTGGTGAAAATGGTTTTTAATAAAATTTTAGGCCTGTCCAGAATGTCGCTTTTTCGGCATGATCGGAGTCATCGTTTTTAGGGACAAAATAGAAATCTGCAATTTTTTGTGAAAATGGTTTTAAAATGTTTTTTAGGCCTGTCCAGAATGTCGCTAGTTCGGCATGATCGGAGTATTCGTTTTGGTGACAAAAATAGAAATCTAAAATTTTTTGTGAAAATGGTTTTAAAATGTTTTTTTTAGGCCTGTCCAGAATGTCGCTAGTTCGGCATAACCGGGGTCACTGTTTTTGTGTCACGAAAATGAAGAAAAAAAAATCAGCAATATTTGGTGAAAATGGTTTTAAAAATTGTTTTTAGACCTGTCCAGAATGTCGCTTTTTCGGCATGATCGGAGTCATTGTTTTTAGGGACAAAATAGAAATCTGCAATTTTTTGTGAAAATGGTTTTAAAATGTTTTTTTTAGGCCTGTCCAGAATGTCGCTAGTTCGGCATGACCGGGGTCACTGTTTTTAGGGACAAAATAGAAATCAGCAATTTTTGTGAAAATGGTTTTAAAATGTTTTTTAGGCCTGTCCAGAATGTCGATAGTTCGGCATGACCGGGGTCACTGTTTTTGTGTCACGAAAATGAAAAAAAAATATCAGCAATTTTTTGTGAAAATGGTTAAAAAAAAAAATTATAGGCCTGTCCAGAATGTCGCTTTTTCGGCATGATCGGAGTCAACGTTTTTATGGACAAAATAGAAATCTGCAATTTTTGGTGAAAATGGTTTTAAAATGTTTTTTTTTAGGCCTGTCCAGAATGTCGATAGTTCGGCATGACCGGGGTCACTGTTTTTGTGTCAAAAAATGAAAAAAAGAATTCTGAGCTTTTTTTTTGAAAATGGTTTTAAAATGCTTTTTTTTTAGGCCTGTCCAAAATGTCGCTAGTTCGGCATGATCGGAGTCATCGTTTTTGGTGACAAAAATAGAAATCTACAATTTTTTGTGAAAATGGTTTTAAAATGTTTTTTTTAGGCCTGTCCAGAATGTCGATAGTTCGGCATGACCGGGGTCACTGTTTTTGTGTCACAAAAAATGAAAAAAAATATCTGCAATTTTTGTGAAAATGGTTCTAAATTTTTTTTAGGCCTGTCCAGAATGTCGCTTTTTCGGCATGATCGAGTCACCGTTTTTAGGGACAAAATAGAAATCTGCAATTTTTTGTGAAAATGGTTTTAAAATGTTTTTTTAGGCATGTCGAGAATGTCGATAGTTCGGTATGACCGGGGTCACTGTTTTTGTGTCAAAAAATGAAAAAAGAATTCTGAGCTTTTTTTTTGAAAATGGTTCTAAAATGCTTTTTTTTTAGGCCTGTCCAAAATGTCGCTAGTTCGGCATGATCGGAGTATTCGTTTTTGGGTCACGAAAATGAAGAAAAAAAAATCAGCAATTTTTGGTGAAAATGGTTTTAAAAATTTTTTTTAGACCTGTCCAGAATGTCGCTTTTTCGGCATGATCGGAGTCATCGTTTTTAGGGACAAAATAGAAATCTGCAATTTTTGGTGAAAATGGTTTTAAAATGTTTTTTTTAGGCCTGTCCAGAATGTCGATAGTTCGGCATGACCGGGGTCACTGTTTTTGTGTCAAAAAATGAAAAAAAGAATTCTGAGCTTTTTTTTGAAAATGGTTCTAAAATGCTTTTTTTTAGGCCTGTCCAGAATGTCGCTAGTTCGGCATAACCGGGGTCACTGTTTTTGTGTCACGAAAATGAAGAAAAAAAAATCAGCAATTTTTGGTGAAAATGGTTTTTTAATAAAATTTTAGGCCTGTCCAGAATGTCGCTTTTTCGGCATGATCGGAGTCATTGTGTTTAGGGACAAAATAGAAATCTGCAATTTTTTGTGAAAATGGTTTTAAAATGTTTTTTTAGGCCTGTCCAGAATGTCGCTAGTTCGGCATAACCGGGGTCACTGTTTTTGTGTCACGAAAATGAAGAAAAAAAAAGCAGCAATTTTTGGTGAAAATGTTTTTAAAAAATTTTTTTAGACCTGTCCAGAATGTCGCTTTTTCGGCATGATCGGAGTCATCGTTTTTAGGGACAAAATAGAAATCTACAATTTTTTGTGAAAATGGTTTTAAAATGTTTTTTTTAGGCCTGTCCAGAATGTCGATAGTTCGGCATGACCGGGGTCACTGTTTTTGTGTCAAAAAATGAAAAAAAGCATTCTGAGCTTTTTTTTTGAAAATGGTTCTAAAATGCTTTTTTTTTAGGCCTGTCCAAAATGTCGCTAGTTCGGCATGATCGGAATCATCGTTTTTGGTGACAAAAATAGAAATCTACAATTTTTTGTGAAAATGGTTTTAAAATGTTTTTTTTAGGCCTGTCCAGAATGTCGATAGTTCGGCATGACCAGGGTCACTGTTTTTGTGTCAAAAATGAAAAAAAGCATTCTGAGCTTTTTTTGAAAATGGTTCTAAAATGCTTTTTTTTAGGCCTGTCCAAAATGTCGCTAGTTCGGCATGATCGGAGTCATCGTTTTGGTGACAAAAATAGAAATCTACAATTTTTTGTGAAAATGGTTTTAAAAATTTTTTTTAGACCTGTCCAGAATGTCGCTTTTCGGCATGATCGGAGTCATCGTTTTTAGGGAAAAAATAGAAATCTGCCATTTTTTGTGAGAATGGTTTTAAAATGTTTTTTTAGGCCTGTCCAGAATGTCGATAGTTCGGCATGACCGGGGTCACTGTTTTTGTGTCAAAAAATGAAAAAAAGAATTCTGAGCTTTTTTTTGAAAATGGTTCTAAAATGCTTTTTTTTAGGCCTGTCCAGAATGTCGCTAGTTCGGCATAACCGGGGTCACTGTTTTTGTGTCACGAAAATGAAGAAAAAAAAATCAGCAATTTTTGGTGAAAATGGTTTTTTAATAAAATTTTAGGCCTGTCCAGAATGTCGCTTTTTCGGCATGATCGGAGTCATCGTTTTTAGGGACAAAATAGAAATCTGCAATTTTTTGTGAAAATGGTTTTAAAATGTTTTTTAGGCCTGTCCAGAATGTCGCTAGTTCGGCATGATCGGAGTATTCGTTTTGGTGACAAAAATAGAAATCTAAAATTTTTGTGAAAATGGTTTTAAAATGTTTTTTTAGGCCTGTCCAGAATGTCGCTAGTTCGGCATAACCGGGGTCACTGTTTTTGTGTCACGAAAATGAAGAAAAAAAAATCAGCAATTTTTGGTGAAAATGGTTTTAAAAATTTTTTTTAGACCTGTCCAGAATGTCGCTTTTTCGGCATGATCGGAGTCATTGTTTTTAGGGACAAAATAGAAATCTGCAATTTTTTGTGAAAATGGTTTTAAAATGTTTTTTTAGGCCTGTCCAGAATGTCGCTAGTTCGGCATGACCGGAGTCACTGTTTTTAGGGACAAAATAGAAATCAGCAATTTTTGTGAAAATGGTTTTAAAATGTTTTTTAGGCCTGTCCAGAATGTCGATAGTTCGGCATGACCGGGGGTCACTGTTTTTGTGTCACGAAAATGAAAAAAATATCAGCAATTTTTTGTGAAAATGGTTAAAAAAAAAATTATAGGCCTGTCCAGAATGTCGCTTTTTCGGCATGATCGGAGTCAACGTTTTTATGGACAAAATAGAAATCTGCAATTTTTGGTGAAAATGGTTTTAAAATGTTTTTTTTAGGCCTGTCCAGAATGTCGATAGTTCGGCATGACCGGGGTCACTGTTTTTGTGTCAAAAATGAAAAAAAGAATTCTGAGCTTTTTTTTGAAAATGGTTTTAAAATGCTTTTTTTTAGGCCTGTCCAAAATGTCGCTAGTTCGGCATGATCGGAGTCATCGTTTTTGGTGACAAAAATAGAAATCTACAATTTTTTGTGAAAATGGTTTTAAAATGTTTTTTTAGGCCTGTCCAGAATGTCGATAGTTCGGCATGACCGGGGTCACTGTTTTTGTGTCACAAAAATGAAAAAAAATATCTGCAATTTTTTGTGAAAATGGTTCTAAATTTTTTTTAGGCCTGTCCAGAATGTCGCTTTTTCGGCATGATCGGAGTCACCGTTTTTAGGGACAAAATAGAAATCTGCAATTTTTGGTGAAAATGGTTTTAAAATGTTTTTTTAGGCCTGTCCAGAATGTCGATAGTTCGGCATGACCGGGGTCACTGTTTTTGTGTCAAAAAATGAAAAAAGAATTCTGAGCTTTTTTTTGAAAATGGTTCTAAAATCCTTTTTTTTAGGCCTGTCCAAAATGTCGCTAGTTCGGCATGATCGGAGTATTCGTTTTTGGGTCACGAAAATGAAGAAAAAAAATCAGCAATTTTTGGTGAAAATGGTTTTAAAATTTTTTTTAGACCTGTCCAGAATGTCGCTTTTCGGCATGATCGGAGTCATCGTTTTTAGGGACAAAATAGAAATCTGCAATTTTTGGTGAAAATGGTTTTAAAATGTTTTTTTAGGCCTGTCCAGAATGTCGATAGTTCGGCACGACCGGGGTCACTGTTTTTGTGTCAAAAAATGAAAAAAAAGAATTATGAGCTTTTTTTTGAAAATGGTTCTAAAATGCATTTTTTTTAGGCCTGTCCAGAATGTCGCTAGTTCGGCATAACCGGGGTCACTGTTTTTGTGTCACGAAAATGAAGAAAAAAAAATCAGCAATTTTTGGTGAAAATGGTTTTTTAATAAAATTTTAGGCCTGTCCAGAATGTCGCTTTTTCGGCATGATCGGAGTCATTGTGTTTAGGGACAAAATAGAAATCTGCAATTTTTTGTGAAAATGGTTTTAAAATGTTTTTTAGGCCTGTCCAGAATGTCGCTAGTTCGGCATAACCGGGGTCACTGTTTTTGTGTCACGAAAATGAAGAAAAAAAAAGCAGCAATTTTTGGTGAAAATGTTTTTAAAAAAATTTTTTAGACCTGTCCAGAATGTCGCTTTTTCGGCATGATCGGAGTCATCGTTTTAGGGACAAAATAGAAATCTACAATTTTTGTGAAAATGGTTTTAAAATGTTTTTTTAGGCCTGTCCAGAATGTCGATAGTTCGGCATGACCGGGGTCACTGTTTTTGTGTCACAAAAATGAAAAAAAATATCTGCAATTTTTGTGAAAATGGTTCTAAAAAATTTTTTAGGCCTGTCCAGAATGTCGCTTTTTCGGCATGATCGGAGTCACCGTTTTTAGGGACAAAATAGAAATCTGCAATTTTTTGTGAAAATGGTTTTAAAATGTTTTTTTTAGGCCTGTCCAGAATGTCGCTTTTTCGGCATGATCGGAGTCATCGTTTTTAGGGACAAAATAGAAATCTGCAATTTTTTGTGAAAATGGTTTTAAAATGTTTTTTTAGGCCTGTCCAGTATGTCGATAGTTCGGCATGACCGGGGTCACTGTTTTTGTGTCACGAAAATGAAAAAAAAATATCTGCAATTTTTTGTGAAAATGGTTCTAAATTTTTTTTTTTAGGCCTGTCCAGAATGTCGCTTTTTCGGCATGATCGGAGTCATCGTTTTTAGGGACAAAATAGAAATCTGCAATTTTTTGTGAAAATGGTTTTAAAATGTTTTTTTCAGATCTGTCCAGAATGTCGCTAGTTCGGCATAACCGGGGTCACTGTTTTTGTGTCACTAAAATGAAGAAAAAAAAATCAGCAATTTTTGGTGAAAATGGTTTTAAAATTTTTTTTTAGACCTGTCCAGAATGTCGCTTTTTCGGCATGATCGGAGTCATCGTTTTTAGGGACAAAATAGAAATCTGCAATTTTTGGTGAAAATGGTTTTAAAATGTTTTTTTAGGCCTGTCCAGAATGTCGCTTTTTCGGCATGATCGGAGTCATCGTTTTTAGGGACAAAATAGAAATCTGCAATTTTTTGTGAAAATGGTTTTAAAATGTTTTTTTAGGCCTGTCCAGAATGTCGCTAGTTCGGCATAACCGGGGTCACTGTTTTTGTGTCACGAAAATGTAAAAAAATATCTGCAATTTTTTGTGAAAATGGTTCTAAATTTTTTTTTTAGGCCTGTCCAGAATGTCGCTTTTCGGCATGATCGGAGTCACCGTTTTTAGGGACAAAATAGAAATCTGCAATTTTTGGTTAAAATGGTTTTAAAATGTTTTTTTTAGGCCTTTCCATAATGTCGATAGTTCGGCATGACCGGGGTCACTGTTTTTGTGTCAAAAAATGAAAAAAAGAATTCTGAGCTTTTTTTTGAAAATGGTTCTAAAATGCTTTTTTTTAGGCCTGTCCAGAATGTCGCTAGTTCGGCATGACCGGGGTCACTGTTTTTGTGTCACGAAAATGAAGAAAAAAAATCAGCAATTTTTGGTGAAAATGGTTTTTTAATAAAATTTTAGGCCTGTCCAGAATGTCGCTTTTTCGGCATGATCGGAGTCATCGTTTTTAGGGACAAAATAGAAATCTGCAATTTTTGTGAAAATGGTTTTAAAATGTTTTTTAGGCCTGTCCAGTATGTCGATAGTTCGGCATGACCGGGGTCACTGTTTTTGTGTCACGAAAATGAAAAAAAATATCTGCAATTTTTTGTGAAAATGGTTCTAAATTTTTTTTTAGGCCTGTCCAGAATGTCGCTTTTTCGGCATGATCGGAGTCATCGTTTTTAGGGACAAAATAGAAATCTGCAATTTTTTGTGAAAATGGTTTTAAAATGTTTTTTTCAGATCTGTCCAGAATGTCGCTAGTTCGGCATAACCGGGGTCACTGTTTTTGTGTCACTAAAATGAAGAAAAAAAAATCAGCAATTTTTGGTGAAAATGGTTTTAAAATTTTTTTTTAGACCTGTCCAGAATGTCGCTCGGCATGATCGGAGTCATCGTTTTTAGGGACAAAATAGAAATCTGCAATTTTTGGTGAAAATGGTTTTAAAATGTTTTTTTTAGGCCTGTCCAGAATGTCGCTTTTTCGGCATGATCGGAGTCATCGTTTTTAGGGACAAAATAGAAATCTGCAATTTTTTGTGAAAATGGTTTTAAAATGTTTTTTTAGGCCTGTCCAGTATGTCGATAGTTCGGCATGACCGGGGTCACTGTTTTTGTGTCACGAAAATGAAAAAAAAATATCTGCAATTTTTTGTGAAAATGGTTCTAAATTTTTTTTTTTGGCCTGTCCAGAATGTCGCTTTTTCGGCATGATCGGAGTCATCGTTTTTAGGGACAAAATAGAAATCTGCAATTTTTTGTGAAAATGGTTTTAAAATGTTTTTTTTTAGGCCTGTCCAGAATGTCGCTAGTTCGGCATAACCGGGGCCACTGTTTTTGTGTCACGAAAATGAAGAAAAAAAAATCTGCAATTTTTGGTGAAAATGGTTTTAAAATTTTTTTTAGGCCTGTCCAGAATGTCGCTTTTTCGGCATGATCGGAGTCATCGTTTTTAGGGACAAAATAGAAATCTGCAATTTTTGGTGAAAATGGTTTTAAAATGTTTTTTAGGCCTGTCCAGAATGTCGCTTTTTCGGCATGATCGGAGTCATCGTTTTTAGGGACAAAACAGAAATCTGCAATTTTTGTGAAAATGGTTTTAAAATGTTTTTTTAGGCCTGTCCAGAATGTCGATAGTTCGGCATGACCGGGGTCACTGTTTTTGTGTCACGAAAATGAAGAAAAAAAATCAGCAATTTTTGGTGAAAATGGTTTTAAAAATTTTTTTAGGCCTGTCCAGAATGTCGCTTTTTCGGCATGATCGGAGTCATCGTTTTTAGGGACAAAATAGAAATCTGCAATTTTTTGTGAAAATGGTTTTAAAATGTTTTTTTCAGATCTGTCCAGAATGTCGCTAGTTCGGCATAACCGGGGTCACTGTTTTTGTGTCACTAAAATGAAGAAAAAAAATCAGCAATTTTTGGTGAAAATGGTTTTAAAAATTTTTTTTTAGACCTGTCCAGAATGTCGCTTTTTCGGCATGATCGGAGTCATCGTTTTTAGGGACAAAATAGAAATCTGCAATTTTTGGTGAAAATGGTTTTAAAATGTTTTTTTAGGCCTGTCCAGAATGTCGCTTTTTCGGCATGATCGGAGTCATCGTTTTTAGGGACAAAATAGAAATCTGCAATTTTTTGTGAAAATGGTTTTAAAATGTTTTTTTAGGCCTGTCCAGAATGTCGATAGTTCGGCATGACCGGGGTCACTGTTTTTGTGTCACGAAAATGAAGAAAAAAAATCAGCAATTTTTGGTGAAAATGGTTTTAAAAACATTTTTTAGACCTGTCCAGAATGTCGCTTTTTCGGCATGATCGGAGTCATCTTTTTTAGGGACAAAATAGAAATCTGCAATTTTTTGTGAAAATGGTTTTAAAATGTTTTTTTAGGCCTGTCCAGAATGTCGATAGTTCGGCATGACCGGGGTCACTGTTTTTGTGTCACGAAAATGAGAAAAAAATATCTGCAATTTTTTGTGAAAATGGTTCAACATTTTTTTTTTAGGCCTGTCCAGAATGTTGCTTTTTCGGCATGATCGGAGTCATCGTTTTTAGGGACAAAATAGAAATCTGCAATTTTTTGTTGAAATGGTTTTAAAATGTTTTTTTAGGCCTGTCCAGAATGTCGATAGTTCGGCATGACCGGGGTCACTGTTTTTGTGTCAGAAAATGAAGAAAAAAAATCAGCAATTTTTGGTGAAAATGGTTTTAAAAAATTTTTAGGCCTGTCCAGAATGTCGCTTTTTCGGCATGATCGGAGTCATCGTTTTTAGGGACAAAATAGAAATCTGCAATTTTTGTGAAAATGGTTTTAAAATGTTTTTTTTAGGCCTGTCCAGAATGTCGATAGTTCGGTATGACCGGGGTCACTGTTTTTGTGTCAAAAAATGAAGAAAAAAAAATCAGCCATTTTTGGTGAAAATGGTTTTTAATTTTTTTTTTAGGCCTGTCCAGAATGTCGCTTTTCGGCATGATCGGAGTCATCGTTTTTAGGGACAAAATAGAAATCTGCAATTTTTGTGAAAATGGTTTTAAAATGTTTTTTAGGCCTGTCCAGAATGTCGATAGTTCGGCATGACCGGGGTCACTGTTTTTGTGTCAAAAAATGAAAAAAAAATATCAGCAATTTTTTGTGAAAATGGTTCTAAATTTTTTTTTAGGCCTGTCCAGAATGTCGCTTTTTCGGCATGATCGGAGTCACCGTTTTTAGGGACAAAATAGAAATCTGCAATTTTTTGTGAAAATGGTTTTAAAATGTTTTTTTAGGCCTGTCCAGAATGTCGATAGTTCGGCATGACCGGGGTCACTGTTTTTGTGTCAAAAAATGAAAAAAAGAATTCTGAGCTTTTTTTTGAAAATGGTTCTAAAATGCTTTTTTTTAGGCCTGTCCAAAATGTCGCTAGTTCGGCATGACCGGGGTCACTGTTTTTGTGTCACGAAAATGAAGAAAAAAAATCAGCAATTTTTGGTGAAAATGGTTTTAAATTTTTTTGACCTGTCCAGAATGTCGCTTTTTCGGCATGATCGGAGTCATTGTTTTTAGGGACAAAATAGAAATCTGCAATTTTGGTGAAAATGGTTTTAAAATGTTTTTTTAGGCCTGTCCAGAATGTCGATAGTTCGGCATGACCGGGGTCACTGTTTTTGTGTCACGAAAATGAAGAAAAAAAATCAGCAATTTTTGGTGAAAATGGTTTTTTAATAACATTTTAGGCCTGTCCAGAATGTCGCTTTTTCGGCATGATCGGAGTCATCGTTTTTAGGGACAAAATAGAAATCTGCAATTTTTTGTGAAAATGGTTTTAAAATGTTTTTTTTAGGCCTGTCCAGAATGTCGATAGTTCGGCATGACCAGGGTCACTGTTTTTGTGTCACGAAAATGAAAAAAAAATATCTGCAATTTTTTGTGAAAATGGTTCTAAAAATTTTTTTTAGGCCTGTCCAGAATGTCGCTTTTTCGGCATGATCGGAGTCATCGTTTTTAGGGACAAAATAGAAATCTGCAATTTTTTGTGAAAATGGTTTTAAAATGTTTTTTTAGGCCTGTCCAGAATGTCGATAGTTCGGCATGACCGGGGTCACTGTTTTTGTGTCACGAAAATGAAAAAAAAATATCTGCAATTTTTGTGAAAATGGTTCTAAAATGCTTTTTTTTAGGCCTGTCCAGAATGTAGCTAGTTCGGCATGATCGGAGTCATCGTTTTTAGGGACAAAATAGAAATCTGCAATTTTTTGTGAAAATGGTTTTAAAATTTTTTTTTAGGCCTGTCCAGAATGTCGCTTTTTCGGCATGATCGGAGTCATCGTTTTTAGGGACAAAATAGAAATCTGCAATTTTTTGTGAAAATGGTTTTAAAATGTTTTTTAGGCCTGTCCAGAATGTCGCTTTTCGGCATGATCGGAGTCATCGTTTTTAGGGACAAAATAGAAATCTGCAATTTTTTGTGAAAATGGTTTTAAAATGTTTTTTTAGGCCTGTCCAGAATGTCGATAGTTCGGTATGACCGGGGTCACTGTTTTTGTGTCACGAAAATGAGAAAAAAATATCTGCAATTTTTTGTGAAAATGGTTCAACATTTTTTTTTTAGGCCTGTCCAGAATGTTGCTTTTTCGGCATGATCGGAGTCATCGTTTTTAGGGACAAAATAGAAATCTGCAATTTTTTGTTGAAATGGTTTTAAAATGTTTTTTTTAGGCCTGTCCATAATGTCGATAGTTCGGTATGACCGGGGTCACTGTTTTTGTGTCAAAAAATGAAGAAAAAAAAATCAGCAATTTTTGGTGAAAATGGTTTTAAAAAATTTTTAGACCTGTCCAGAATGTCGCTTTTTCGGCATGATCGGAGTCATCGTTTTTAGGGACAAAATAGAAATCTGCAATTTTTTGTGAAAATGGTTTTAAAATGTTTTTTTTAGGCCTGTCCATAATGTCGATAGTTCGGTATGACCGGGGTCACTGTTTTTGTGTCAAAAAATGAAGAAAAAAAAATCAGCCATTTTTGGTGAAAATGGTTTTAAATTTTTTTTAGGCCTGTCCAGAATGTCGCTTTTCGGCATGATCGGAGTCATCGTTTTTAGGGACAAAATAGAAATCTGCAATTTTTGTGAAAATGGTTTTAAAATGTTTTTTAGGCCTGTCCAGAATGTCGATAGTTCGGCATGACCGGGGTCACTGTTTTTGTGTAAAAAAATGAAAAAAAAATATCAGCAATTTTTTGTGAAAATGGTTCTAAATTTTTTTTTTAGGCCTGTCCAGAATGTCGCTTTTTCGGCATGATCGGAGTCACCGTTTTTAGGGACAAAATAGAAATCTGCAATTTTTTGTGAAAATGGTTTTAAAATGTTTTTTTAGGCCTGTCCAGAATGTCGATAGTTCGGCATGACCGGGGTCACTGTTTTTGTGTCAAAAAATGAAAAAAGAATTCTGAGCTTTTTTTTGAAAATGGTTCTAAAATGCTTTTTTAGGCCTGTCCAAAATGTCGCTAGTTCGGCATGACCGGGGTCACTGTTTTTGTGTCACGAAAATGAAGAAAAAAAAATCAGCAATTTTTGGTGAAAATGGTTTTAAATTTTTTTTTTGACCTGTCCAGAATGTCGCTTTTTCGGCATGATCGGAGTCATTGTTTTTAGGGACAAAATAGAAA
This sequence comes from Salmo salar, assembly GCF_905237065.1. Classification (NCBI taxonomy): domain Eukaryota; kingdom Metazoa; phylum Chordata; class Actinopteri; order Salmoniformes; family Salmonidae; genus Salmo; species Salmo salar. The sequence goes on from NW_025547518.1 coordinate 131,438, forward strand.
TCTGCAATTTTTGGTGAAAATGGTTTTAAAATGTTTTTTTTAGGCCTGTCCATAATGTCGATAGTTCGGCATGACCGGGGTCACTGTTTTTGTGTCACGAAAATGAAGAAAAAAAAATCAGCAATTTTTGGTGAAAATGGTTTTTTAATAACATTTTAGGCCTGTCCAGAATGTCGCTTTTTCGGCATGATCGGAGTCATCGTTTTTAGGGACAAAATAGAAATCTGCAATTTTTTGTGAAAATGGTTTTAAAATGTTTTTTTAGGCCTGTCCAGAATGTCGATAGTTCGGCATGACCAGGGTCACTGTTTTTGTGTCACGAAAATGAAAAAAAAATATCTGCAATTTTTTGTGAAAATGGTTCTAAAATTTTTTTTTTTAGGCCTGTCCAGAATGTCGCTTTTTCGGCATGATCGGAGTCATCGTTTTTAGGGACAAAATAGAAATCTGCAATTTTTTGTGAAAATGGTTTTAAAATGTTTTTTTAGGCCTGTCCAGAATGTCGATAGTTCGGCATGACCGGGGTCACTGTTTTTGTGTCACGAAAATGAAAAAAAAATATCTGCAATTTTTTGTGAAAATGGTTCTAAAATGCTTTTTTTTTAGGCCTGTCCAAAATGTCGCTAGTTCGGCATGATCGGAGTCATCGTTTTTAGGGACAAAATAGAAATCTGCAATTTTTTGTGAAAATGGTTTTAAAATTTTTTTTAGACCTGTCCAGAATGTCGCTTTTCGGCATGATCGGAGTCATCGGTTTTAGGGTCACAAAATGAAGAAAAAAATCTGCAATTTTTGTGAAAATGGTTTTAAAATGTTTTTTAGACCTGTCCAGAATGTCGCTTTTTCGGCATGATCGGAGTCATCGTTTTTAGGGACAAAATAGAAATCTGCAATTTTTGTGAAAATGGTTTTAAAATGTTTTTTTAGGCCTGTCCAGAATGTCGATAGTTTGGTATGACCGGGGTCACTGTTTTTGTGTCAACGAAAATGAAGAAAAAAAATCAGCCATTTTTGGTGAAAATGTTTTTAAATTTTTTTTTTAGGCCTGTCCAGAATGTCGATAGTTCGGCATGACCGGGGTCACTGTTTTTGTGTCAAAAAATGAAAAAAAGAATTCTGAGCTTTTTTTTTGAAAATGGTTCTAAAATGCATTTTTTTTAGGCCTGTCCAAAATGTCGCTAGTTCGGCATGATCGGAGTCATCGTTTTTGGTGACAAAAATAGAAATCTACAATTTTTGGTGAAAATGGTTTTAAAATGTTTTTTTAGGCCTGTCCAGAATGTCGCATAGTTCGGCATGACCGGGGTCACTGTTTTTGTGTCAAAAAATGAAGAAAAAAAAAACAGCAATTTTTGGTGAAAATGGTTTTAAAAATTTTTTTGGGGCGTGTCCAGAATGTCGCTTTTTCGGCATGATCGGAGTCATCGTTTTTAGGGACAAAATAGAAATCTGCAATTTTTTGTGAAAATGTTTTTAAAATGATTTTTAGGCCTGTCCAGAATGTCGATAGTTCGGCATGACCGGGGTCACTGTTTTTGTGACGAAAATGAAAAAAATATCTGCAATTTTTGTGAAAATGGTTCCAAAAAATTTTTTTAGGCCTGTCCAGAATGTCGCTTTTTCGGCATGATCGGAGTCAACGTTTTTAGGGACAAAATAGAAATCTGCAATTTTTTGTGAAAATGGTTCTAAAATGCTTTTTTTTTAGCCCTGTCCAAAATGTCGCTAGTTCGGCATGATCGGAGTCATCGTTTTTGGTGACAAAAATAGAAATCTACAATTTTTTGTGAAAATGGTTTTAAAATGTTTTTTTTAGGCCTGTCCAGAATGTCGCTAGTTCGGCATGACCGGGGTCACTGTTTTTGTGAAAAAAAATGAAGAAAAAAAAAACAGCCATTTTTGGTGAAAATGGTTTTAAAAAATTTTTTTTGCCGTGTCCAGAATGTCGCTTTTTCGGCATGATCGGAGTCATCGTTTTTAGGGACAAAATAGAAATCTGCAATTTTTGTGAAAATGGTTTTAAAATGTTTTTTTAGGCCTGTCCAGAATGTCGATAGTTCGGCATGACCGGGGTCACTGTTTTTGTGTCACGAAAATGAAAAAAAATATCAGCAATTTTTTGTGAAAATGGTTCTAAAATTTTTTTTAGGCCTGTCCAGAATGTCGCTTTTCGGCATGATCGGAGTCATCGTTGTTAGGGACAAAATAGAAATCTGCAATTTTTTGTGAAAATGGTTTTAAAATGTTTTTTCAGGCCTGTCCAGAATGTCGCTAGTTCGGCATAACCGGGGGTCACTGTTTTTGTGTCACGAAAATGAAGAAAAAAAATCAGCAATTTTTGGTGAAAATGGTTTTAAAAAATTTTTTTAGACCTGTCCAGAATGTCGCTTTTCGGCATGATCGGAGTCATCGTTTTTAGGGACAAAATAGAAATCTGCAATTTTTTGTGAAAATGGTTTTACAATGTTTTTTTAGGCATGTCCAGAATGTCGATAGTTCGGTATGACCGGGGTCACTGTTTTTGTGTCAAAAAATGAAGAAAAAAAAATCAGCCATTTTTGGTGAAAATGGTTTTAAATTTTTTTTTTAGGCCTGTCCAGAATGTCGCTTTTCGGCATGATCGGGGTCACTGTTTTTGTGTCACGAAAATGAGAAAAAAATATCTGCAATTTTTTGTGAAAATGGTTCAACATTTTTTTTTTAGGCCTGTCCAGAATGTTGCTTTTTCGGCATGATCGGAGTCATCGTTTTTAGGGACAAAATAGAAATCTGCAATTTTTTGTGAAAATGGTTTTAAAATGTTTTTTTTAGGCCTGTCCATAATGTCGAAAGTTCGGTATGACCGGGGTCACTGTTTTTGTGTCAAAAAATGAAGAAAAAAAAATCAGCAATTTTTGGTGAAAATGGTTTTAAAAATTTTTTTAGACCTGTCCAGAATGTCGCTTTTTCGGCATGATCGGAGTCATCGTTTTTAGGGACAAAATAGAAATCTGCAATTTTTTGTGAAAATGGTTTTAAAATGTTTTTTTAGGCCTGTCCATAATGTCGATAGTTCGGTATGACCGGGGTCACTGTTTTTGTGTCAAAAATGAAGAAAAAAAATCTGCCATTTTTGGTGAAAATGGTTTTTAATTTTTTTTTTAGGCCTGTCCAGAATGTCGATAGTTCGGCATGACCGGGGTCACTGTTTTTGTGTCAAAAAATGAAAAAAAGAATTCTGAGCTTTTTTTTTGAAAATGGTTCTAAAATGCTTTTTTTTAGGCCTGTCCAGAATGTCGCTAGTTCGGCATGACCGGGGTCACTGTTTTTGTGTCACGAAAATGAAGAAAAAAAATCAGCAATTTTTGGTGAAAATGGTTTTAAATTTTTTTTGACCTGTCCAGAATGTCGCTTTTTCGGCATGATCGGAGTCATTCGTTTTTAGGGACAAAATAGAAATCTGCAATTTTTGGTGAAAATGGTTTTAAAATGTTTTTTTAGGCCTGTCCATAATGTCGCTAGTTCGGCATGACCGGGGTCACTGTTTTTGTGTCACGAAAATGAAGAAAAAAAATCAGCAATTTTTGGTGAAAATGGTTTTTAAAAAAATTTTTAGGCCTGTCCAGAATGTCGCTTTTTCGGCATGATCGGAGTCATCGTTTTTAGGGACAAAATAGAAATCTGCAATTTTTTGTGAAAATGGTTTTAAAATGTTTTTTTAGGCCTGTCCAGAATGTCGATAGTTCGGCATGACCGGGGTCACTGTTTTTGTGTCACGAAAATGAAAAAAAAATATCTGCAATTTTTTGTGAAAATGGTTCTAAAATTTTTTTTAGGCCTGTCCAGAATGTCGCTTTTTCGGCATGATCGGAGTCATCGTTTTTAGGGACAAAATAGAAATCTGCAATTTTTGTGAAAATGGTTTTAAAATGTTTTTTAGGCCTGTCCAGAATGTCGATAGTTCGGCATGACCGGGGTCACTGTTTTTGTGTCACGAAAATGAAAAAAAATATCTGCAATTTTTTGTGAAAATGGTTCTAAAATGCTTTTTTTTAGGCCTGTCCAGAATGTCGCTAGTTCGGCATGATCGGAGTCATCGTTTTTAGGGACAAAATAGAAATCTGCAATTTTTGTGAAAATGGTTTTAAATTTTTTTTTAGGCCTGTCCAGAATGTCGCTATTTCGGCATGACCGGGGTCATCGTTTTTAGGGCACAAAATAGAAATCTGCAATTTTTTGTGAAAATGGTTTTAAAATGTTTTTTAGACCTGTCCAGAATGTCGCTTTTTCGGCATGATCGGAGTCATCGTTTTTAGGGACAAAATAGAAATCTGCAATTTTTTGTGAAAATGGTTTTAAAATGTTTTTTTAGGCCTGTCCAGAATGTCGATAGTTTGGTATGACCGGGGTCACTGTTTTTGTGTCAAAAATGAAGAAAAAAAATCAGCAATTTTTGGTGAAAATGGTTTTTAATATTTTTTTAGGCCTGTCCAGAATGTCGATAGTTCGGCATGACCGGGGTCACTGTTTTTGTGTCAAAAAATGAAAAAAAGAATTCTGAAGTTTTTTGTGAAAATGGTTCTAAAATGCATTTTTTTAGGCCTGTCCAGAATGTCGCTAGTTCGGCATGATCGGAGTCATCGTTTTTGGTGACAAAATAGAAATCTACAATTTTTGGTGAAAATGGTTTTAAAATGTTTTTTTAGGCCTGTCCAGAATGTCGCTAGTTCGGCATGACCGGGGTCACTGTTTTTGTGAAAAAAAATGAAGAAAAAAAAAACAGCAATTTTTGGTGAAAATGGTTTTAAAATTTTTTTTGGGCCTGTCCAGAATGTCGCTTTTCGGCATGATCGGAGTCATCGTTTTTAGGGACAAAATAGAAATCTGCAATTTTTGTGAAAATGTTTTTAAAATGATTTTTAGGCCTGTCCAGAATGTCGATAGTTCGGCATGACCGGGGTCACTGTTTTTGTGTCACGAAAATGAGAAAAAAATATCTGCAATTTTTTGTGAAAATGGTTCAACATTTTTTTTAGGCCTGTCCAGAATGTCGCTTTTTCGGCATGATCGGAGTCATCGTTTTTAGGGACAAAATAGAAATCTGCAATTTTTTGTGAAAATGGTTTTAAAATGTTTTTTTTAGGCCTGTCCAGAATGTCGAAAGTTCGGTATGACCGGGGTCACTGTTTTTGTGTCAAAAAATGAAGAAAAAAAATCAGCAATTTTTGGTGAAAATGGTTTTAAAAAATTTTTTAGGCCTGTCCAGAATGTCGCTTTTTCGGCATGATCGGAGTCATCGTTTTTAGGGACAAAATAGAAATCTGCAATTTTTGTGAAAATGGTTTTAAAATGTTTTTTTAGGCCTGTCCAGAATGTCGATAGTTCGGTATGACCGGGGTCACTGTTTTTGTGTCAAAAAATGAAGAAAAAAAATCTGCCATTTTTGGTGAAAATGGTTTTTAATTTTTTTAGGCCTGTCCAGAATGTCGATAGTTCGGCATGACCGGAGTCACTGTTTTTGTGTCAAAAATGAAAAAGAATTCTGAGCTTTTTTGTGAAAATGGTTCTAAAATGCTTTTTTTAGGCCTGTCCAAAATGTCGCTAGTTCGGCATGACCGGGGTCACTGTTTTTGTGTCACGAAAATGAAGAAAAAAAAATCAGCAATTTTTGGTGAAAATGGTTTTAATTTTTTTTTTTGACCTGTCCAGAATGTCGCTTTTTCGGCATGATCGGAGTCATTGTTTTTAGGGACAAAATAGAAATCTGCAATTTTTGGTGAAAATGGTTTTAAAATGTTTTTTTTAGGCCTGTCCATAATGTCGATAGTTCGGCATGACCGGGGTCACTGTTTTTGTGTCACGAAAATGAAGAAAAAAAAATCAGCAATTTTTGGTGAAAATGGTTTTTTAATAACATTTTAGGCCTGTCCAGAATGTCGCTTTTTCGGCATGATCGGAGTCATCGTTTTTAGGGACAAAATAGAAATCTGCAATTTTTGTGAAAATGGTTTTAAAATGTTTTTTAGGCCTGTCCAGAATGTCGATAGTTCGGCATGACCGGGGTCACTGTTTTTGTGTCACGAAAATGAAAAAAAATATCTGCAATTTTTTGTGAAAATGGTTCTAAAATTTTTTTTTTAGGCCTGTCCAGAATGTCGCTTTTTCGGCATGATCGGAGTCATCGTTTTTAGGGACAAAATAGAAATCTGCAATTTTTTGTGAAAATGGTTTTAAAATGTTTTTTTAGGCCTGTCCAGAATGTCGATAGTTCGGCATGACCGGGGTCACTGTTTTTGTGTCACGAAAATGAAAAAAAATATCTGCAATTTTTGTGAAAATGGTTCTAAAATGCTTTTTTTTTAGGCCTGTCCAAAATGTCGCTAGTTCGGCATGATCGGAGTCATCGTTTTTAGGGACAAAATAGAAATCTGCAATTTTTTGTGAAAATGGTTTTAAATTTTTTTTTTAGACCTGTCCAGAATGTCGCTTTTTCGGCATGATCGGAGTCATCGTTTTTAGGGACGAAAATGAAGAAATCTGCAATTTTTGTGAAAATGGTTTTAAAATGTTTTTTAGACCTGTCCAGAATGTCGCTTTTCGGCATGATCGGAGTCATCGTTTTTAGGGACAAAATAGAAATCTGCAATTTTTTGTGAAAATGGTTTTAAAATGTTTTTTTAGGCATGTCCAGAATGTCGATAGTTCGGTATGACCGGGGTCACTGTTTTTGTGTCAAAAAATGAAGAAAAAAAAATCAGCCATTTTTGGTGAAAATGTTTTTAAATTTTTTTTTTAGGCCTGTCCAGAATGTCGATAGTTCGGCATGACCGGGGTCACTGTTTTTGTGTCAAAAAATGAAAAAAGAATTCTGAGCTTTTTTTTGAAAATGGTTCTAAAATGCATTTTTTTTAGGCCTGTCCAAAATGTCGCTAGTTCGGCATGATCGGAGTCATCGTTTTTGGTGACAAAAATAGAAATCTACAATTTTTGGTGAAAATGGTTTTAAAATGTTTTTTTTAGGCCTGTCCAGAATGTCGCTAGTTCGGCATGACCGGGGTCACTGTTTTTGTGAAAAAAAATGAAGAAAAAAAAAACAGCAATTTTTGGTGAAAATGGTTTTAAAAATTTTTTTGGGGCGTGTCCAGAATGTCGCTTTTTCGGCATGATCGGAGTCATCGTTTTTAGGGACAAAATAGAAATCTGCAATTTTTTGTGAAAATGTTTTTAAAATGATTTTTAGGCCTGTCCAGAATGTCGATAGTTCGGCATGACCGGGGTCACTGTTTTTGTGTCACGAAAATGAAAAAAAAATATCTGCAATTTTTTGTGAAAATGGTTCAAAAAAAAATTTTTAGGCCTGTCCAGAATGTCGCTTTTTCGGCATGATCGGAGTCAACGTTTTTAGGGACAAAATAGAAATCTGCAATTTTTTGTGAAAATGGTTCTAAAATGCTTTTTTTTTAGGCCTGTCCAAAATGTCGCTAGTTCGGCATGATTGGCGTCATCGTTTTTGGTGACAAAAATAGAAATCTACAATTTTTTGTGAAAATGGTTTTAAAATGTTTTTTTTAGGCCTGTCCAGAATGTCGCTAGTTCGGCATGACCGGGGTCACTGTTTTTGTGTCACGAAAATGAAGAAAAAAAAATCAGCAATTTTTGGTGAAAATGGTTTTAAAATTTTTTTTTAGACCTGTCCAGAATGTCGCTTTTTCGGCATGATTGGAGTCATCGTTTTTAGGGACAAAATAGAAATCTGCAATTTTTTGTGAAAATGGTTTTACAATGTTTTTTTAGGCATGTCCAGAATGTCGATAGTTCGGTATGACCGGGGTCACTGTTTTTGTGTCAAAAATGAAGAAAAAAATCAGCCATTTTTGGTGAAAATGGTTTTTAATTTTTTTAGGCCTGTCCAGAATGTCGCTTCGGCATGATCGGGGTCACTGTTTTTGTGTCACGAAAATGAGAAAAAAATATCTGCAATTTTTTGTGAAAATGGTTCAACATTTTTTTTTTAGGCCTGTCCAGAATGTCGCTTTTTCGGCATGATCGGAGTCATCGTTTTTAGGGACAAAATAGAAATCTGCAATTTTTTGTGAAAATGGTTTTAAAATGTTTTTTTTAGGCCTGTCCATAATGTCGAAAGTTCGGTATGACCGGGGTCACTGTTTTTGTGTCACGAAAATGAAGAAAAAAAAATCAGCAATTTTTGGTGAAAATGGTTTTAAAAATTTTTTTTAGACCTGTCCAGAATGTCGCTTTTTCGGCATGATCGGAGTCATCGTTTTAGGGACAAAATAGAAATCTGCAATTTTTGTGAAAATGGTTTTAAAATGTTTTTTTTAGGCCTGTCCAGAATGTCGATAGTTCGGTATGACCGGGGTCACTGTTTTTGTGTCAAAAAATGAAGAAAAAAAAATCTGCCATTTTTGGTGAAAATGGTTTTTAATTTTTTTTTTAGGCCTGTCCAGAATGTCGCTTTTCGGCATGATCGGAGTCATCGTTTTTAGGGACAAAATAGAAATCTGCAATTTTTGTGAAAATGGTTTTAAAATGTTTTTTAGGCCTGTCCAGAATGTCGATAGTTCGGCATGACCGGGGTCACTGTTTTTGTGTAAAAAAATGAAAAAAAGAATTCGGAGCTTTTTTTTGGAAAATGGTTCTAAAATGCTTTTTTTTAGGCCTGTCCAAAATGTCGCTAGTTCGGCATGATCGGAGTCATCGTTTTTGGTGACAAAAATAGAAATCTGCAATTTTTGTGAAAATGGTTTTAAAATGTTTTTTTAGGCCTGTCCAGAATGTCGATAGTTCGGCATGACCGGGGTCACTGTTTTTGTGTCACGAAAATGAAAAAAAATATCAGCAATTTTTTGTGAAAATGGTTCTACATTTTTTTAGGCCTGTCCAGAATGTCGCTTTTCGGCATGATCGGAGTCACCGTTTTTAGGGACAAAATAGAAATCTGCAATTTTTGTGAAAATGGTTTTAAAATGTTTTTTTAGGCCTGTCCAGAATGTCGATAGTTCGGCATGACCGGGGTCACTGTTTTTGTGTCAAAAAATGAAAAAAAGAATTCTGAGCTTTTTTTTTGAAAATGGTTCTAAAATGCTTTTTTTTTAGGCCTGTCCAAAATGTCGCTAGTTCGGCATGATCAGAGTATTCGTTTTTGGTGACAAAAATAGAAATCTACAATTTTTTGTGAAAATGGTTTTAAAATGTTTTTTTTAGGCCTGTCCAGAATGTCGCTAGTTCGGCATGACCGGGGTCACTGTTTTTGTGAAAAAAAATGAAGAAAAAAAAAACAGCCATTTTTGGTGAAAATGGTTTTAAAAAATTTTTTTTGCCGTGTCCAGAATGTCGCTTTTTCGGCATGATCGGAGTCATCGTTTTTAGGGACAAAATAGAAATCTGCAATTTTTTGTGAAAATGGTTTTAAAATGTTTTTTTAGGCCTGTCCAGAATGTCGATAGTTCGGCATGACCGGGGTCACTGTTTTTGTGTCACGAAAATGAAAAAAAAAATCAGCAATTTTTTGTGAAAATGGTTCTAAAAATTTTTTTTTAGGCCTGTCCAGAATGTCGCTTTTTCGGCATGATCGGAGTCATCGTTTTTAGGGACAAAATAGAAATCTGCAATTTTTTGTGAAAATGGTTTTAAAATGTTTTTTTCAGGCCTGTCCAGAATGTCGCTAGTTCGGCATAACCGGGGTCACTGTTTTTGTGTCACGAAAATGAAGAAAAAAAAATCAGCAATTTTTGGTGAAAATGGTTTTAAAATTTTTTTTTAGACCTGTCCAGAATGTTGCTTTTTCGGCATGATCGGAGTCATCGTTTTTAGGGACAAAATAGAAATCTGCAATTTTTTGTGAAAATGGTTTTACAATGTTTTTTAGGCATGTCCAGAATGTCGATAGTTCGGTATGACCGGGGTCACTGTTTTTGTGTCAAAAAATGAAGAAAAAAAAATCTGCCATTTTTGGTGAAAATGGTTTTTAATTTTTTTTTTAGGCCTGTCCAGAATGTCGCTTTTCGGCATGATCGGGGTCACTGTTTTTGTGTCACGAAAATGAGAAAAAAATATCTGCAATTTTTGTGAAAATGGTTCTAAAATTTTTTTTTAGGCCTGTCCAGAATGTCGCTTTTTCGGCATGATCGGAGTCATCGTTTTTAGGGACAAAATAGAAATCTGCAATTTTTTGTGAAAATGGTTTTAAAATGTTTTTTTAGGCCTGTCCAGAATGTCGATAGTTCGGCATGACCGGGGTCACTGTTTTTGTGTCACGAAAATGAAAAAAAAATATCTGCAATTTTTTGTGAAAATGGTTCAAAAAATTTTTTTAGGCCTGTCCAGAATGTCGCTTTTTCGGCATGATCGGAGTCATCGTTTTTAGGGACAAAATAGAAATCTGCAATTTTTTGTGAAAATGGTTTTAAAATGTTTTTTTCAGGCCTGTCCAGAATGTCGCTAGTTCGGCATAACCGGGGTCACTGTTTTTGTGTCACGAAAATGAAGAAAAAAAAATCAGCAATTTTTGGTGAAAATGGTTTTAAAAAAATTTTTAGGCCTGTCCAGAATGTCGATAGTTCGGCATGACCGGGGTCACTGTTTTTGTGTCAAAAAATGAAAAAAAGAATTCTGAGCTTTTTTTTTGAAAATGGTTCTAAAATGCTTTTTTTTTAGGCCTGTCCAAAATGTCGCTAGTTCGGCATGATCGGAGTCATCGTTTTTGGTGACAAAAATAGAAATCTACAATTTTTTGTGAAAATGGTTTTAAAATGTTTTTTTTAGGCCTGTCCAGAATGTCGATAGTTCGGGATGACCGGGGTCACTGTTTTTGTGTCACGAAAATGAGAAAAAAATATCTGCAATTTTTTGTGAAAATGGTTCTAAAAAATTTTTTGTCGGCCTGTCCAGAATGTCGCTTTTTCGGCATGATCGGAGTCATCGTTTTTAGGGACAAAATAGAAATCTGCAATTTTTGTGAAAATGGTTCTTAAATTTTTTTTAGGCCTGGCCAGAATGTCGCTTCTTCGGCATGATCGGAGTCATCGTTTTTAGGGACAAAATAGAAATCTGCAATTTTTTGTGAAAATGGTTTTAAAATGTTTTTTTAGGCCTGTCCAGAATGTCGATAGTTCGGCATGACCGGAGTCACTGTTTTTGTGTCAAAAAATGAAAAAAAGCATTCTGAGCTTTTTTTGAAAATGGTTCTAAAATGCTTTTTTTTAGGCCTGTCCAAAATGTCGCTAGTTCGGCATGATCGGAGTCATCGTTTTTAGGGACAAAATAGAAATCTGCAATTTTTTGTGAAAATGGTTTTAAATTTTTTTAGACCTGTCCAGAATGTCGCTTTTCGGCATGATCGGAGTCATCGCTTTTAGGGACAAAATAGAAATCTGCAATTTTTGTGAAAATGTTTTTATTTTTTTTTAGGCCTGTCCAGAATGTCGATAGTTCGGCATGACCGGGGTCACTGTTTTTGTGTCAAAAAATGAAAAAAAGAATTCTGAGCTTTTTTTTTGAAAATGGTTCTAAAATGCATTTTTTTTAGGCCTGTCCAAAATGTCGCTAGTTCGGCATGATCGGAGTCATCGTTTTTGGTGACAAAAATAGAAATCTACAATTTTTTGTGAAAATGGTTTTAAAATGTTTTTTTTAGGCCTGTCCAGAATGTCGCTAGTTCGGCATGACCGGGGTCACTGTTTTTGTGAAAAAAAATGAAGAAAAAAAAAACAGCCATTTTTGGTGAAAATGGTTTTAAAAATTTTTTGGGGCGTGTCCAGAATGTCGCTTTTTCGGCATGATCGGAGTCATCGTTTTTAGGGACAAAATAGAAATCTGCAATTTTTTGTGAAAATGTTTTTAAAATGATTTTTAGGCCTGTCCAGAATGTCGATAGTTCGGCATGACCGGGTCACTGTTTTTGTGTCAAAAAATGAAGAAAAAAAAATCAGCAATTTTTGGTGAAAATGGTTTTAAAAATTTTTTTTAGGCCTGTCCAGAATGTCGCTTTTTCGGCATGATCGGAGTCATCGTTTTTAGGGACAAAATAGAAATCTGCAATTTTTTGTGAAAATGGTTTTAAAATGTTTTTTTTAGGCCTGTCCAGAATGTCGATAGTTCGGTATGACCGGGGTCACTGTTTTTGTGTCAAAAAATGAAGAAAAAAAAATCAGCCATTTTTGGTGAAAATGTTTTTTTAATTTTTTTTTAGGCCTGTCCAGAATGTCGCTTTTTCGGCATGATCGGAGTCATCGTTTTTAGGGCCAAAATAGAAATCTGCAATTTTTTGTGAAAATGGTTTTAAAATGTTTTTTTAGGCCTGTCCAGAATGTCGATAGTTCGGCATGACCGGGGTCACTGTTTTTGTGTCACGAAAATGAGAAAAAAATATCTGCAATTTTTTGTGAAAATGGTTCTACATTTTTTTTTAGGCCTGTCCAGAATGTCGCTTTTCGGCATGATCGGAGTCATCGTTTTTAGGGACAAAATAGGAATCTGCAATTTTTGTGAAAATGGTTTTAAAATGTTTTTTTAGGCATGTCCAGAATGTCGATAGTTCGGTATGACCGGGGTCACTGTTTTTGTGTCAAAAAATGAAGAAAAAAATCAGCCATTTTTGGTGAAAATGGTTTTTAAAATTTTTTTTAGGCCTGTCCAGAATGTCGATAGTTCGGCATGACCGGGGTCACTGTTTTTGTGTCAAAAAATGAAAAAAGAATTCTGAGCTTTTTTTTGAAAATGGTTCTAAAATGCTTTTTTTTAGGCCTGTCCAAAATGTCGCTAGTTCGGCATGATCGGAGTCATCGTTTTTGGTGACAAAAATAGAAATCTACAATTTTTTGTGAAAATGGTTTTAAAATGTTTTTTTTAGGCCTGTCCAGAATGTCGATAGTTCGGGATGTCCGGGGTCACTGTTTTTGTGTCACGAAAATGAGAAAAAATTATCTGCAATTTTTTGTGAAAATGGTTCTAAAAAATTTTTTGTCGGCCTGTCCAGAATGTCGCTTTTTCGGCATGATCGGAGTCATCGTTTTTAGGGACAAAATAGAAATCTGCAATTTTTTGTGAAAATGGTTCTTAAATTTTTTTTTAGGCCTGGCCAGAATGTCGCTTCTTCGGCATGATCGGAGTCATCGTTTTTAGGGACAAAATAGAAATCTGCAATTTTTTGTGAAAATGGTTTTAAAATGTTTTTTTTAGGCCTGTCCAGAATGTCGATAGTTCGGCATGACCGGAGTCACTGTTTTTGTGTCAAAAAATTAAAAAAAGCATTCTGAGCTTTTTTTTTGAAAATGGTTCTAAAATGCTTTTTTTTTAGGCCTGTCCAAAATGTCGCTAGTTCGGCATGATCGGAGTCATCGTTTTTAGGGACAAAATAGAAATCTGCAATTTTTTGTGAAAATGGTTTTAAATTTTTTTTTTAGACCTGTCCAGAATGTCGCTTTTTCGGCATGATCGGAGTCATCGTTTTTAGGGACAAAATAGAAATCTGCAATTTTTTGTGAAAATGGTTTTAAAATGTTTTTTTAGGCATGTCCAGAATGTCGATAGTTTGGTATGACCGGGGTCACTGTTTTTGTGTCAAAAATGAAGAAAAAAAATCAGCCATTTTTGGTGAAAATGGTTTTAAAAAATTTTTTAGACCTGTCCAGAATGTCGCTTTTTCGGCATGATTGGAGTCATCGTTTTTAGGGACAAAATAGAAATCTGCAATTTTTTGTGAAAATGGTTTTAAAATGTTTTTTAGGCATGTCCAGAATGTCGATAGTTCGGTATGACCGGGGTCACTGTTTTTGTGTCAAAAAATGAAGAAAAAAAATCAGCCATTTTTGGTGAAAATGGTTTTAAATTTTTTTAGGCCTGTCCAGAATGTCGCTTTCGGCATGATCGGGGTCACTGTTTTTGTGTCACGAAAATGAGAAAAAATATCTGCAATTTTTTGTGAAAATGGTTCAACATTTTTTTTTAGGCCTGTCCAGAATGTTGCTTTTTCGGCATGATCGAGTCATCGTTTTTAGGGACAAAATAGAAATCTGCAATTTTTGTGAAAATGGTTTTAAAATGTTTTTTTTAGGCCTGTCCATAATGTCGAAAGTTCGGTATGACCGGGGTCACTGTTTTTGTGTCAAAAAATGAAGAAAAAAAAATCAGCAATTTTTGGTGAAAATGGTTTTAAAATTTTTTTTAGACCTGTCCAGAATGTCGCTTTTTCGGCATGATCGGAGTCATCGTTTTTAGGGACAAAATAGAAATCTGCAATTTTTTGTGAAAATGGTTTTAAAATGTTTTTTTTAGGCCTGTCCATAATGTCGATAGTTCGGTATGACCGGGGTCACTGTTTTTGTGTCAAAAAATGAAGAAAAAAAAATCTGCCATTTTTGGTGAAAATGGTTTTAAATTTTTTTTTAGGCCTGTCCAGAATGTCGCTTTTCGGCATGATCGGAGTCATCGTTTTTAGGGACAAAATAGAAATCTGCAATTTTTGTGAAAATGGTTTTAAAATGTTTTTTAGGCCTGTCCAGAATGTCGATAGTTCGGCATGACCGGGGTCACTGTTTTTGTGTAAAAAAATGAAAAAAAGAATTCGGAGCTTTTTTTGGAAAATGGTTCTAAAATGCTTTTTTTAGGCCTGTCCAAAATGTCGCTAGTTCGGCATGATCGGAGTCATCGTTTTTGGTGACAAAAATAGAAATCTACAATTTTTTGTGAAAATGGTTTTTAAATGTTTTTTTAGGCCTGTCCAGAATGTCGATAGTTCGGCATGACCGGGGTCACTGTTTTTGTGTCACGAAAATGAAAAAAATATCAGCAATTTTTTGTGAAAATGGTTCTAAATTTTTTTTTTAGGCCTGTCCAGAATGTCGCTTTTTCGGCATGATCGGAGTCACCGTTTTTAGGGACAAAATAGAAATCTGCAATTTTTGGTGAAAATGGTTTTAAAATGTTTTTTTAGGCCTGTCCAGAATGTCGATAGTTCGGCATGACCGGGGGTCACTGTTTTTGTGTCAAAAAATGAAAAAAAGAATTCTGAGCTTTTTTTTTGAAAATGGTTCTAAAATGCTTTTTTTAGGCCTGTCCAAAATGTCGCTAGTTCGGCATGATCGGAGTATTCGTTTTTGGTGACAAAAATAGAAATCTACAATTTTTTGTGAAAATGGTTTTAAAATGTTTTTTTTAGGCCTGTCCAGAATGTCGCTAGTTCGGCATGACCGGGGTCACTGTTTTTGTGAAAAAAAAAATGAAGAAAAAAAAACCAGCCATTTTTGGTGAAAATGGTTTTAAAAATTTTTTTTTGCCGTGTCCAGAATGTCGCTTTTTCGGCATGATCGGAGTCATCGTTTTTAGGGACAAAATAGAAATCTGCAATTTTTTGTGAAAATGGTTTTAAAATGTTTTTTTAGGCCTGTCCAGAATGTCGATAGTTCGGCATGACCGGGGTCACTGTTTTTGTGTCACGAAAATAAAAAAAAAAATCAGCAATTTTTTGTGAAAATGGTTCTAAAAATTTTTTTAGGCCTGTCCAGAATGTCGCTTTTTCGGCATGATCGAGTCATCGTTTTTAGGGACAAAATAGAAATCTGCAATTTTTTGTGAAAATGGTTTTAAAATGTTTTTTTCAGGCCTGTCCAGAATGTCGCTAGTTCGGCATAACCGGGGTCACTGTTTTTGTGTCACGAAAATGAAGAAAAAAAATCAGCAATTTTTGGTGAAAATGGTTTTAAAATTTTTTTTTAGACCTGTCCAGAATGTTGCTTTTTCGGCATGATCGGAGTCATCGTTTTTAGGGACAAAATAGAAATCTGCAATTTTTTGTGAAAATGGTTTTAAAATGTTTTTTTAGGCCTGTCCAGAATGTCGATAGTTCGGTATGACCGGGGTCACTGTTTTTGTGTCAAAAAATGAAGAAAAAAAAATCTGCCATTTTTGGTGAAAATGGTTTTTAATTTTTTTAGGCCTGTCCAGAATGTCGCTTTCGGCATGATCGGGGTCACTGTTTTTGTGTCACGAAAATGAGAAAAAATATCTGCAATTTTTTGTGAAAATGGTTCTAAAATTTTTTTTAGGCCTGTCCAGAATGTCGCTTTTTCGGCATGATCGGAGTCATCGTTTTTAGGGACAAAATAGAAATCTGCAATTTTTTGTGAAAATGGTTTTAAAATGTTTTTTTAGGCCTGTCCAGAATGTCGAGTAGTTCGGCATGACCGGGGTCACTGTTTTTGTGTCACGAAAATGAAAAAAAAATATCTGCAATTTTTTGTGAAAATGGTTCTAAAATTTTTTTAGGCCTGTCCAGAATGTCGCTTTTCGGCATGATCGGAGTCATCGTTTTTAGGGACAAAATAGAAATCTGCAATTTTTTGTGAAAATGGTTTTAAAATGTTTTTTTCAGGCCTGTCCAGAATGTCGCTAGTTCGGCATAACCGGGGTCACTGTTTTTGTGTCACGAAAATGAAGAAAAAAAATCAGCAATTTTTGGTGAAAATGGTTTTAAAAAAATTTTTAGGCCTGTCCAGAATGTCGATAGTTCGGCATGACCGGGGTCACTGTTTTTGTGTCAAAAAATGAAAAAAGAATTCTGAGCTTTTTTTTGAAAATGGTTCTAAAATGCTTTTTTTAGGCCTGTCCAAAATGTCGCTTAGTTCGGCATGATCGGAGTCATCGTTTTTGGTGACAAAATAGAAATCTACAATTTTTGTGAAAATGGTTTTAAAATGTTTTTTTTAGGCCTGTCCAGAATGTCGATAGTTCGGGATGACCGGGGTCACTGTTTTTGTGTCACGAAAATGAGAAAAAATATCTGCAATTTTTTGTGAAAATGGTTCTATAAAAATTTTTGTCGGCCTGTCCAGAATGTCGCTTTTTCGGCATGATCGGAGTCATCGTTTTTAGGGACAAAATAGAAATCTGCAATTTTTGTGAAAATGGTTCTTAAAATTTTTTTTAGGCCTGGCCAGAATGTCGCTTCTTCGGCATGATCGGAGTCATCGTTTTTAGGGACAAAATAGAAATCTGCAATTTTTTGTGAAAATGGTTTTAAAATGTTTTTTTAGGCCTGTCCAGAATGTCGATAGTTCGGCATGACCGGAGTCACTGTTTTTGTGTCAAAAAATGAAAAAAAAGCATTCTGAGCTTTTTTTTGAAAATGGTTCTAAAATGCTTTTTTTTAGGCCTGTCCAAAATGTCGCTAGTTCGGCATGATCGGAGTCATCGTTTTTAGGGACAAAATAGAAATCTGCAATTTTTTGTGAAAATGGTTTTAAAAATTTTTTTAGGCCTGTCCAGAATGTCGCTTTTCGGCATGATCGGAGTCATCGTTTTTAGGGACAAAATAGAAATCTGCAATTTTTTGTGAAAATGGTTTTTAAATTTTTTTTAGGCCTGTCCAGAATGTCGATAGTTCGGCATGACCGGGGTCACTGTTTTTGTGTCACGAAAATGAAAAAAAGAATTCTGAGCTTTTTTTTTTGAAAATGGTTCTAAAATGCATTTTTTTAGGCCTGTCCAAAATGTCGCTAGTTCGGCATGATCGGAGTCATCGTTTTTAGGGACAAAATAGAAATCTGCAATTTTTTGTGAAAATGTTTTTAAAATGATTTTTAGGCCTGTCCAGAATGTCGATAGTTCGGTATGACCGGGGTCACTGTTTTTGTGTCACAAAATGAAGAAAAAAAATCAGCCATTTTTGGTGAAAATGTGTTTTAAATTTTTTTTTAGGCCTGTCCAGAATGTCGCTTTTTCGGCATGATCGGAGTCATCGTTTTTAGGGCCAAAATAGAAATCTGCAATTTTTGTGAAAATGGTTTTAAAATGTTTTTTAGGCCTGTCCAGAATGTCGATAGTTCGGCATGACCGGGGTCACTGTTTTTGTGTCACGAAAATGAAGAAAAAAATATCTGCAATTTTTGTGAAAATGGTTCTACATTTTTTTTTAGGCCTGTCCAGAATGTCGCTTTTTCGGCATGATCGGAGTCATCGTTTTTAGGGACAAAATAGGAATCTGCAATTTTTTGTGAAAATGGTTTTACAATGTTTTTTTAGGCATGTCCAGAATGTCGATAGTTCGGTATGACCGGGGTCACTGTTTTTGTGTCAAAAAATGAAGAAAAAAATCAGCCATTTTTGGTGAAAATGGTTTTTAAAATTTTTTTAGGCCTGTCCAGAATGTCGATAGTTCGGCATGACCGGGGGTCACTGTTTTTGTGTCAAAAAATGAAAAAAAGAATTCTGAGCTTTTTTTTGAAAATGGTTCTAAAATGCTTTTTTTTTAGGCCTGTCCAAAATGTCGCTAGTTCGGCATGATCGGAGTCATCGTTTTTGGTGACAAAAATAGAAATCTACAATTTTTTGTGAAAATGGTTTTAAAATGTTTTTTTTAGGCCTGTCCAGAATGTCGATAGTTCGGGATGACCGGGGTCACTGTTTTTGTGTCACGAAAATGAGAAAAAATTATCTGCAATTTTTTGTGAAAATGGTTCTAAAAAATTTTTTGTCGGCCTGTCCAGAATGTCGCTTTTTCGGCATGATCGGAGTCATCGTTTTTAGGGACAAAATAGAAATCTGCAATTTTTTGTGAAAATGGTTCTTAAATTTTTTTTAGGCCTGTCCAGAATGTCGCTTCTTCGGCATGATCGGAGTCATCGTTTTTAGGGACAAAATGAGAAATCTGCAATTTTTTGTGAAAATGGTTTTAAAATGTTTTTTTTAGGCCTGTCCAGAATGTCGATAGTTCGGCATGACCGGAGTCACTGTTTTTGTGTCAAAAAATGAAAAAAAGCATTCTGAGCTTTTTTTTTGAAAATGGTTCTAAAATGCTTTTTTTTAGGCCTGTCCAAAATGTCGCTAGTTCGGCATGATCGGAGTCATCGTTTTTAGGGACAAAATAGAAATCTGCAATTTTTTGTGAAAATGGTTTTAAATTTTTTTTTTAGACCTGTCCAGAATGTCGCTTTTTCGGCATGATCGGAGTCATCGTTTTTAGGGACAAAATAGAAATCTGCAATTTTTTGTGAAAATGTTTTTAATTTTTTTTTAGGCCTGTCCAGAATGTCGATAGTTCGGCATGACCGGGGTCACTGTTTTTGTGTCAAAAAATGAAAAAAGAATTCTGAGCTTTTTTTTGAAAATGGTTCTAAAATGCATTTTTTTAGGCCTGTCCAAAATGTCGCTAGTTCGGCATGATCGGAGTCATCGTTTTTGGTGACAAAAATAGAAATCTACAATTTTTGTGAAAATGGTTTTAAAATGTTTTTTTAGGCCTGTCCAGAATGTCGCTAGTTCGGCATGACCGGGGTCACTGTTTTTGTGAAAAAAAATGAAGAAAAAAAAAACAGCCATTTTTGGTGAAAATGGTTTTAAAAATTTTTTGGGGGCGTGTCCAGAATGTCGCTTTTTCGGCATGATCGGAGTCATCGTTTTTAGGGACAAAATAGAAATCTGCAATTTTTTGTGAAAATGTTTTTAAAATGATTTTTAGGCCTGTCCAGAATGTCGATAGTTCGGCATGACCGGGTCACTGTTTTTGTGTCAAAAAATGAAGAAAAAAAAATCAGCAATTTTTGGTGAAAATGGTTTTTAAAAATTTTTTTAGGCCTGTCCAGAATGTCGCTTTTTCGGCATGATCGGAGTCATCGTTTTTAGGGACAAAATAGAAATCTGCAATTTTTTGTGAAAATGGTTTTAAAATGTTTTTTTTAGGCCTGTCCAGAATGTCGATAGTTCGGTATGACCCGGGGTCACTGTTTTTGTGTCAAAAAATGAAGAAAAAAAATCAGCCATTTTTGGTGAAAATGGTTTTTAATTTTTTTAGGCCTGTCCAGAATGTCGCTTTTTCGGCATGATCGGAGTCATCGCTTTTAGGGACAAAATAGAAATCTGCAATTTTTTGTGATAATGGTTTTAAAATGTTTTTTAGGCCTGTCCAGAATGTCGATAGTTCGGCATGACCGGGGTCACTGTTTTTGTGTCACGAAAATGAGAAAAAAATATCTGCAATTTTTGTGAAAATGGTTCTACATTTTTTTAGGCCTGTCCAGAATGTCGCTTTTCGGCATGATCGGAGTCATCGTTTTTAGGGACAAAATAGGAATCTGCAATTTTTTGTGAAAATGGTTTTACAATGTTTTTTTAGGCATGTCCAGAATGTCGATAGTTCGGTATGACCGGGGTCACTGTTTTTGTGTCAAAAAATGAAGAAAAAATCAGCCATTTTTGGTGAAAATGGTTTTTAAATTTTTTTTTAGGCCTGTCCAGAATGTCGATAGTTCGGCATGACCGGGGTCACTGTTTTTGTGTCAAAAAATGAAAAAAAGAATTCTGAGCTTTTTTTTTGAAAATGGTTCTAAAATGCTTTTTTTTAGGCCTGTCCAAAATGTCGCTAGTTCGGCATGATCGGAGTCATCGTTTTTGGTGACAAAAATAGAAATCTACAATTTTTTGTGAAAATGGTTTTAAAATGTTTTTTTTAGGCCTGTCCAGAATGTCGATAGTTCGGGATGACCGGGGTCACTGTTTTTGTGTCACGAAAATGAGAAAAAATTATCTGCAATTTTTTGTGAAAATGGTTCTAAAAAATTTTTTGTCGGCCTGTCCAGAATGTCGCTTTTTCGGCATGATCGGAGTCATCGTTTTTAGGGACAAAATAGAAATCTGCAATTTTTTGTGAAAATGGTTCTTAAATTTTTTTTTAGGCCTGGCCAGAATGTCGCTTCTTCGGCATGATCGGAGTCATCGTTTTTAGGGACAAAATAGAAATCTGCAATTTTTTGTGAAAATGGTTTTAAAATGTTTTTTTTAGGCCTGTCCAGAATGTCGATAGTTCGGCATGACCGGAGTCACTGTTTTTGTGTCAAAAAATTAAAAAAAGCATTCTGAGCTTTTTTTTTGAAAATGGTTCTAAAATGCTTTTTTTTTAGGCCTGTCCAAAATGTCGCTAGTTCGGCATGATCGGAGTCATCGTTTTTAGGGACAAAATAGAAATCTGCAATTTTTGTGAAAATGGTTTTAAATTTTTTTTTAGACCTGTCCAGAATGTCGCTTTTTCGGCATGATCGGAGTCATCGTTTTTAGGGACAAAATAGAAATCTGCAATTTTTTGTGAAAATGGTTTTAAAATGTTTTTTTTAGGCATGTCCAGAATGTCGATAGTTTGGTATGACCGGGGTCACTGTTTTTGTGTCAAAAATGAAGAAAAAAAATCAGCCATTTTTGGTGAAAATGTTTTTAATTTTTTTTAGGCCTGTCCAGAATGTCGATAGTTCGGCATGACCGGGGTCACTGTTTTTGTGTCAAAAAATGAAAAAAGAATTCTGAGCTTTTTTTTGAAAATGGTTCTAAAATGCTTTTTTTTAGGCCTGTCCAAAATGTCGCTAGTTCGGCATGATCGGAGTCATCGTTTTTGGTGACAAAAATAGAAATCTACAATTTTTGTGAAAATGGTTTTAAAATGTTTTTTTAGGCCTGTCCAGAATGTCGCTAGTTCGGCGTGACCGGGGTCACTGTTTTTGTGAAAAAATGAAGAAAAAAAAACAGCCATTTTTGGTGAAAATGGTTTTAAAATTTTTTTGGGCGTGTCCAGAATGTCGCTTTTCGGCATGATCGGAGTCATCGTTTTTAGGGACAAAATAGAAATCTGCAATTTTTGTGAAAATGGTTTTAAAATGTTTTTTTTCAGGCCTGTCCAGAATGTCGCTAGTTCGGCATAACCGGGGTCACTGTTTTTGTGTCACGAAAATGAAGAAAAAAAAATCTGCCATTTTTGGTGAAAATGGTTTTTAATTTTTTTTTTAGGCCTGTCCAGAATGTCGCTTTTCGGCATGATCGGGGTCACTGTTTTTGTGTCACGAAAATGAGAAAAAAATATCTGCAATTTTTTGTGAAAATGGTTCTAACATTTTTTTTTTAGGCCTGTCCAGAATGTCGCTTTTTCGGCATGATCGGAGTCATCGTTTTTAGGGACAAAATAGAAATCTGCAATTTTTTGTGAAAATGGTTTTAAAATGTTTTTTTAGGCCTGTCCAGAATGTCGATAGTTCGGCATGACCGGGGTCACTGTTTTTGTGTCACGAAAATGAAAAAAAAATATCAGCAATTTTTTGTGAAAATGGTTCTAAAATTTTTTTTTTAGGCCTGTCCAGAATGTCGCTTTTTCGGCATGATCGGAGTCATCGTTTTTAGGGACAAAATAGAAATCTGCAATTTTTTGTGAAAATGGTTTTAAAATGTTTTTTTCAGGCCTGTCCAGAATGTCGCTAGTTCGGCATAACCGGGGTCACTGTTTTTGTGTCACGAAAATGAAGAAAAAAAAATCAGCAATTTTTGGTGAAAATGGTTTTAAAAATTTTTTTTAGACCTGTCCAGAATGTCGCTTTTTCGGCATGATCGGAGTCATCGTTTTAGGGACAAAATAGAAATCTGCAATTTTTGGTGAAAATGGTTTTAAAATGTTTTTTTAGGCCTGTCCAGAATGTCGATAGTTCGGCATGACCGGGGTCACTGTTTTTGTGTCACGAAAATGAGAAAAAAATATCTGCAATTTTTTGTGAAAATGGTTCTACATTTTTTTTTTAGGCCTGTCCAGAATGTCGCTTTTTCGGCATGATCGGAGTCATCGTTTTTAGGGACAAAATAGGAATCTGCAATTTTTTGTGAAAATGGTTTTACAATGTTTTTTTAGGCATGTCCAGAATGTCGATAGTTCGGTATGACCGGGGTCACTGTTTTTGTGTCAAAAAATGAAGAAAAAAATCAGCCATTTTTGGTGAAAATGGTTTTTAAAATTTTTTTTAGGCCTGTCCAGAATGTCGATAGTTCGGCATGACCGGGGTCACTGTTTTTGTGTCAAAAAATGAAAAAAAGAATTCTGAGCTTTTTTTTTGAAAATGGTTCTAAAATGCATTTTTTTAGGCCTGTCCAAAATGTCGCTAGTTCGGCATGATCGGAGTCATCGTTTTTGGTGACAAAAATAGAAACTGCAATTTTTGTGGAAATGGTTGAAACATTTTTTTAGGCCTGTCCAGAATGTCGCTAGTTCGGCATGACCGGGGTCACTGTTTTTGTGTCACGAAAATGAAAAAAAAATATCTGCAATTTTTTGTGAAAATGGTTTTAAAATGTTTTTTTAGGCCTGTCCAGAATGTCGCTAGTTCGGCATGACCGGGGTCACTGTTTTTGTGTCACGAAAATGAAAAAAAAATCAGCAATATTTTGTGAAAATGGTTTTAAAATGGTTTTTTAGGCCTGTCCAGAATGTCGATAGTTCGGCATGACCGGGGTCACTGTTTTTGTGTCACGAAAATGAAAAAAATATCTGCAATTTTTTGTGAAAATGGTTCTAAAATGTTTTTTTTTAGGCCTGTCCAAAATGTCGCTAGTTCGGCATGATCGGAGTCATCGTTTTTGGTGACAAAAATAGAAACTGCAATTTTTTGTGGAAATGGTTGAAACATTTTTTTTTAGGCCTTTCCAGAATGTCGCTAGTTCGGCATGACCGGGGTCACTGTTTTTGTGTCACGAAAATGAAAAAAAAATATCTGCAATTTTTTGTGAAAATGGTTTAAAATGTTTTTTTAGGCCTGTCCAGAATGTCGCTAGTTCGGCATGACCGGGGTCACTGTTTTTGTGTCACGAAAATGAAAAAAAAAATCAGCAATATTTTGTGAAAATGGTTTTAAAATGGTTTTTTAGGCCTGTCCACAATGTCGATAGTTCGGCATGACCGGGGTCACTGTTTTTGTGTCACGAAAATGAAAAAAAATATCTGCAATTTTTTGTGAAAATGGTTCTAAAATGTTTTTTTTTAGGCCTGTCCAAAATGTCGCTAGTTCGGCATGATCGGAGTCATCGTTTTTGGTGACAAAAATAGAAACTGCAATTTTTTGTGGAAATGGTTGAAACATTTTTTTTAGGCCTTTCCAGAATGTCGCTTAGTTCGGCATGACCGGGGTCACTGTTTTTGTGTCACGAAAATGAAAAAAATATCTGCAATTTTTTGTGAAAATGGTTTAAAATGTTTTTTTAGGCCTGTCCAGAATGTCGCTAGTTCGGCATGACCGGGGTCACTGTTTTTGTGTCACGAAAATGAAAAAAAATCAGCAATATTTTGTGAAAATGGTTTTAAAATGTTTTTTTAGGCCTGTCCACAATGTCGATAGTTCGGCATGACCGGGGTCACTGTTTTTGTGTCACGAAAATGAAAAAAAATATCTGCAATTTTTTGTGAAAATGGTTCTAAAATGTTTTTTTTAGGCCTGTCCAAAATGTCGCTAGTTCGGCATGATCGGAGTCATCGTTTTGGTGACAAAAATAGAAACTGCAATTTTTTGTGGAAATGGTTGAAACATTTTTTTAGGCCTTTCCAGAATGTCGCTAGTTCGGCATTACCGGGGTCACTGTTTTTGTGTCACGAAAATGAAAAAAAATATCTGCAATTTTTTGTGAAAATGGTTTAAAATGTTTTTTTAGGCCTGTCCAGAATGTCGCTTAGTTCGGCATGACCGGGGTCACTGTTTTTGTGTCACGAAAATGAAAAAAAAAATCAGCAATATTTTGTGAAAATGGTTTTAAAATGTTTTTTTAGGCCTGTCCACAATGTCGATAGTTCGGCATGACCGGGGTCACTGTTTTTGTGTCACGAAAATGAAAAAAAAATATCTGCAATTTTTTGTGAAAATGGTTCTAAAATGTTTTTTTTAGGCCTGTCCAAAATGTCGCTAGTTCGGCATGATCGGAGTCATCGTTTTTGGTGACAAAAATAGAAACTGCAATTTTTTGTGGAAATGGTTGAAACATTTTTTTTTAGGCCTTTCCAGAATGTCGCTAGTTCGGCATGACCGGGGTCACTGTTTTTGTGTCACGAAAATGAAAAAAAAAATCAGCAATATTTTGTGAAAATGGTTTTAAAATGTTTTTTTAGGCCTGTCCACAATGTCGATAGTTCGGCATGACCGGGGTCACTGTTTTTGTGTCACGAAAATGAAAAAAAAATATCTGCAATTTTTTGTGAAAATGGTTCTAAAATGTTTTTTTTTAGGCCTGTCCAAAATGTCGCTAGTTCGGCATGATCGGAGTCATCGTTTTTGGTGACAAAAATAGAAACTGCAATTTTTTGTGGAAATGGTTGAAACATTTTTTTTAGGCCTTTCCAGAATGTCACTTTTTCGGCATGATCGGAGTAATCGTTTTTAGGGACAATATAGAAATCTGCAATTTTTGGGGAAAATGGTTTTAAAATGTTTTTTTTTAGGCCTGTCCAAAATGTCGCTAGTTCGGCATGATCGGAGTCATCGTTTTTGGTGACAATATAGAAATCTGCAATTTTTTGTGAAAATGGTTTTAAAATGTTTTTTTTTAGGCCTGTCCAAAATGTCGCTAGTTCGGCATGATCGGAGTCATCGTTTTTAGGGACAATATAGAAATCTGCAATTTTTTGTGAAAATGGTTTTAAAATGTTTTTTTTTAGGCCTGTCCAGAATGTCGCTAGTTCGGCATGACCGGGGTCACTGTTTTTGTGTCACGAAAATGAAAAAAAAATCTGCAATATTTTGTGAAAATGGTTTAAAAAATTTTTTTAGGCCTGTCCAGAATGTCGCTTTTTCGGCATGATCGGAATCATCGTTTTTAGCGACAAAATAGAAATCTGCAATTTTTTGTGAAAATGGTTTTAAAATGTTTTTTTAGGCCTGTCCACAATGTCGATAGTTCGGCATGACCGGGGTCACTGTTTTTGTGTCACGAAAATGAAAAAAAAATATCTGCAATTTTTTGTGAAAATGGTTCTAAAATGTTTTTTTTTAGGCCTGTCCAAAATGTCGCTAGTTCGGCATGATCGGAGTCATCGTTTTTGGTGACAAAAATAGAAACTGCAATTTTTTGTGGAAATGGTTGAAACATTTTTTTTTAGGCCTTTCCAGAATGTCGCTAGTTCGGCATGACCGGGGTCACTGTTTTTGTGTCACGAAAATGAAAAAAAAATATCTGCAATTTTTTGTGAAAATGGTTTAAAATGTTTTTTTAGGCCTGTCCAGAATGTCGCTAGTTCGGCATGACCGGGGTCACTGTTTTTGGGTCACGAAAATGAAAAAAAAATCAGCAATATTTTGTGAAAATGGTTTTAAAATGTTTTTTTAGGCCTGTCCACAATGTCGATAGTTCGGCATGACCGGGGTCACTGTTTTTGTGTCACGAAAATGAAAAAAAAATATCTGCAATTTTTTGTGAAAATGGTTCTAAAATGTTTTTTTTAGGCCTGTCCAAAATGTCGCTAGTTCGGCATGATCGGAGTCATCGTTTTTGGTGACAAAAATAGAAACTGCAATTTTTGTGGAAATGGTTGAAACATTTTTTTTAGGCCTTTCCAGAATGTCGCTAGTTCGGCATGACCGGGGTCACTGTTTTTGTGTCACGAAAATGAAAAAAAATATCTGCAATTTTTGGTGAAAATGGTTTAAAATGTTTTTTAGGCCTGTCCAGAATGTCGCTAGTTCGGCATGACCGGGGTCACTGTTTTTGTGTCACGAAAATGAAAAAAAAATCAGCAATATTTTGTGAAAATGGTTTTAAAATGTTTTTTTAGGCCTGTCCACAATGTCGATAGTTCGGCATGACCGGGGTCACTGTTTTTGTGTCACGAAAATGAAAAAAAAATATCTGCAATTTTTGTGAAAATGGTTCTAAAATGTTTTTTTTAGGCCTGTCCAAAATGTCGCTTAGTTCGGCATGATCGGAGTCATCGTTTTTGGTGACAAAAATAGAAACTGCAATTTTTGTGGAAATGGTTGAAACATTTTTTTTAGGCCTTTCCAGAATGTCGCTAGTTCGGCATGACCGGGGTCACTGTTTTTGTGTCACGAAAATGAAAAAAAAAATCAGCAATATTTTGTGAAAATGGTTTTAAAATGTTTTTTTAGGCCTGTCCACAATGTCGATAGTTCGGCATGACCGGGGTCACTGTTTTTGTGTCACGAAAATGAAAAAAAAATATCTGCAATTTTTTGTGAAAATGGTTCTAAAATGTTTTTTTTTAGGCCTGTCCAAAATGTCGCTAGTTCGGCATGATCGGAGTCATCGTTTTTGGTGACAAAAATAGAAACTGCAATTTTTTGTGGAAATGGTTGAAACATTTTTTTTTAGGCCTTTCCAGAATGTCACTTTTTCGGCATGATCGGAGTAATCGTTTTTAGGGACAATATAGAAATCTGCAATTTTTGGGGAAAATGGTTTTAAAATGTTTTTTTTTAGGCCTGTCCAAAATGTCGCTAGTTCGGCATGATCGGAGTCATCGTTTTTGGTGACAATATAGAAATCTGCAATTTTTTGTGAAAATGGTTTTAAAATGTTTTTTTTTAGGCCTGTCCAAAATGTCGCTAGTTCGGCATGATCGGAGTCATCGTTTTTAGGGACAATATAGAAATCTGCAATTTTTTGTGAAAATGGTTTTAAAATGTTTTTTTTTAGGCCTGTCCAGAATGTCGCTTAGTTCGGCATGACCGGGGTCACTGTTTTTGTGTCACGAAAATGAAAAAAAAATCTGCAATATTTTGTGAAAATGGTTTTAAATTTTTTTTTAGGCCTGTCCAGAATGTCGCTTTTTCGGCATGATCGGAATCATCGTTTTTAGCGACAAAATAGAAATCTGCAATTTTTGTGAAAATGGTTTTAAAATGTTTTTTTAGGCCTGTCCACAATGTCGATAGTTCGGCATGACCGGGTCACTGTTTTTGTGTCACGAAAATGAAAAAAAAATATCTGCAATTTTTTGTGAAAATGGTTCTAAAATGTTTTTTTTTAGGCCTGTCCAAAATGTCGCTTAGTTCGGCATGATCGGAGTCATCGTTTTTGGTGACAATATAGAAATCTGCAATTTTTGTGAAAATGGTTTTAAAATGTTTTTTTAGGCCTGTCCAAAATGTCGCTAGTTCGGCATGATCGGAGTCATCGTTTTTAGGGACAATATAGAAATCTGCAATTTTTGTGAAAATGGTTTTAAAATGTTTTTTTTTAGGCCTGTCCAGAATGTCGCTAGTTCGGCATGACCGGGGTCACTGTTTTTGTGTCACGAAAATGAAAAAAAAAATCTGCAATATTTTGTGAAAATGGTTTTAAAATTTTTTTTAGGCCTGTCCAGAATGTCGCTTTTTCGGCATGATCGGAATCATCGTTTTTAGCGACAAAATAGAAATCTGCAATTTTTTGTGAAAATGGTTTTAAAATGTTTTTTTAGGCCTGTCCACAATGTCGATAGTTCGGCATGACCGGGGTCACTGTTTTTGTGTCACGAAAATGAAAAAAAAATATCTGCAATTTTTTGTGAAAATGGTTCTAAAATGTTTTTTTTTAGGCCTGTCCAAAATGTCGCTAGTTCGGCATGATCGGAGTCATCGTTTTTGGTGACAAAAATAGAAACTGCAATTTTTTGTGGAAATGGTTGAAACATTTTTTTTTAGGCCTTTCCAGAATGTCGCTAGTTCGGCATGACCGGGGTCACTGTTTTTGTGTCACGAAAATGAAAAAAAAATATCTGCAATTTTTGTGAAAATGGTTTAAAATGTTTTTTTAGGCCTGTCCAGAATGTCGCTAGTTCGGCATGACCGGGGTCACTGTTTTTGTGTCACGAAAATGAAAAAAAAAATCAGCAATATTTTGTGAAAATGGTTTTAAAATGTTTTTTTAGGCCTGTCCACAATGTCGATAGTTCGGCATGACCGGGGTCACTGTTTTTGTGTCACGAAAATGAAAAAAAAATATCTGCAATTTTTTGTGAAAATGGTTCTAAAATGTTTTTTTTAGGCCTGTCCAAAATGTCGCTTAGTTCGGCATGATCGGAGTCATCGTTTTTGGTGACAAAAATAGAAACTGCAATTTTTGTGGAAATGGTTGAAACATTTTTTTAGGCCTTTCCAGAATGTCGCTAGTTCGGCATGACCGGGGTCACTGTTTTTGTGTCACGAAAATGAAAAAAAATATCTGCAATTTTTGGTGAAAATGGTTTAAAATGTTTTTTAGGCCTGTCCAGAATGTCGCTAGTTCGGCATGACCGGGGTCACTGTTTTTGTGTCACGAAAATGAAAAAAAAAATCAGCAATATTTTGTGAAAATGGTTTTAAAATGTTTTTTTAGGCCTGTCCACAATGTCGATAGTTCGGCATGACCGGGGTCACTGTTTTTGTGTCACGAAAATGAAAAAAAAATATCTGCAATTTTTTGTGAAAATGGTTCTAAAATGTTTTTTTTAGGCCTGTCCAAAATGTCGCTAGTTCGGCATGATCGGAGTCATCGTTTTTGGTGACAAAAATAGAAACTGCAATTTTTGTGGAAATGGTTGAAACATTTTTTTTAGGCCTTTCCAGAATGTCGCTAGTTCGGCATGACCGGGGTCACTGTTTTTGTGTCACGAAAATGAAAAAAAAATCAGCAATATTTTGTGAAAATGGTTTTAAAATGTTTTTTTAGGCCTGTCCACAATGTCGATAGTTCGGCATGACCGGGGTCACTGTTTTTGTGTCACGAAAATGAAAAAAAAATATCTGCAATTTTTTGTGAAAATGGTTCTAAAATGTTTTTTTTTAGGCCTGTCCAAAATGTCGCTAGTTCGGCATGATCGGAGTCATCGTTTTTGGTGACAAAAATAGAAACTGCAATTTTTTGTGGAAATGGTTGAAACATTTTTTTTTAGGCCTTTCCAGAATGTCACTTTTTCGGCATGATCGGAGTAATCGTTTTTAGGGACAATATAGAAATCTGCAATTTTTGGGGAAAATGGTTTTAAAATGTTTTTTTTAGGCCTGTCCAAAATGTCGCTAGTTCGGCATGATCGAGTCATCGCTTTTGGTGACAATATAGAAATCTGCAATTTTTGTGAAAATGGTTTTAAAATGTTTTTTTTTAGGCCTGTCCAA
The DNA here is from genome assembly GCF_905237065.1 of Salmo salar. Lineage (NCBI taxonomy): Eukaryota > Metazoa > Chordata > Actinopteri > Salmoniformes > Salmonidae > Salmo > Salmo salar. The sequence continues at coordinate 161,308 of NW_025547518.1, forward strand.
AATGTCGCTAGTTCGGCATGATCGGAGTCATCGTTTTTAGGGACAATATAGAAATCTGCAATTTTTTGTGAAAATGGTTTTAAAATGTTTTTTTTTAGGCCTGTCCAGAATGTCGCTAGTTCGGCATGACCGGGGTCACTGTTTTTGTGTCACGAAAATGAAAAAAAAATCTGCAATATTTTGTGAAAATGGTTTTAAATTTTTTTTTTAGGCCTGTCCAGAATGTCGCTTTTTCGGCATGATCGGAATCATCGTTTTTAGCGACAAAATAGAAATCTGCAATTTTTTGTGAAAATGGTTTTAAAATGTTTTTTTAGGCCTGTCCACAATGTCGATAGTTCGGCATGACCGGGGTCACTGTTTTTGTGTCACGAAAATGAAAAAAAAATATCTGCAATTTTTTGTGAAAATGGTTCTAAAATGTTTTTTTTTAGGCCTGTCCAAAATGTCGCTAGTTCGGCATGATCGGAGTCATCGTTTTTGGTGACAAAAATAGAAACTGCAATTTTTTGTGGAAATGGTTTAAAAAAAAATTTTTAGGCCTGTCCAGAATGTCGCTAGTTCGGCATGACCGGGGTCACTGTTTTTTGTCACGAAAATGAAAAAAAAAAATCAGCAATATTTTGTGAAAATGGTTTTTAAATATTTTTTTTTGCCTGTCCAGAATGTCGCTTTTCGGCATGATCGGAATCATCGTTTTTAGCGACAAAATAGAAATCTGCAATTTTTTGTGAAAATGGTTTTAAAATGTTTTTTAGGCCTGTCCAGAATGTCGATAGTTCGGCATGATCGGAGTCTTCGTTTTTAGGGACAAAATAGAAATCTGCAATTTTTTGTGAAAATGGTTTTAAAAATGTTTTTTTAGGCCTGTCCAGAATGTCGATAGTTCGGCATGACCGGGGTCATCGTTTTTAGGGACAAAATAGAAATCTGCAATTTTTTGTGAAAATGGTTTTACATTTTTTTTTTGGGCCTTTCCAGAATGTCGCTTTTTCGGCATGATCGGAGTCATCGTTTTTAGGGACAATATAGAAATCTGCAATTTTTTGTGAAAATGGTTTTAAAATGTTTTTTTAGGCCTGTCCAGAATGTCGATAGTTCGGCATGATCGGAGTCATCGTTTTTGGTGACAAAAATAGAAACTGCAATTTTTTGTGAAAATGGTTTTTAAATGTTTTTTTAGGCCTGTCCAGAATGTCGATAGTTCGGCATGACCGGGGTCACTGTTTTTGTGTCAAAAAATGAAAAAAAAAAATCTGAGCTTTTTTTGTGAAAATGGTTTTAAAATGTTTTTTTTAGGCCTGTCCAAAATGTCGCTAGTTCGGCATGATCGGAGTCATCGTTTTTGGTGACAAAAATAGAAACTGCAATTTTTTGTGGAAATGGTTTTAAAAATTTTTTTTAGGCCTGTCCAGAATGTCGCTAGTTCGGCATGACCGGGGTCACTGTTTTTGTGTCACGAAAATGAAGAAAAAAAATCAGCAATTTTTTGTGAAAATGGTTTTTACATTTTTTTTTAGGCCTGCCCAGAATGTCATTTTTTCGGCATGATCGGAATCATCGTATTTAGGGACAAAATAGAAATCTGCAATTTTTTGTGAAAATGGTTTTAATTTTTTTTTTAGGCCTGTCCAGAATGTCGCTTTTTCGGCATGATCGGAGTCATCGTTTTTAGGGACAAAATAGAAATCTGCAATTTTTTGTGAAAATGGTTTTAATTTTTTTTTTCGGCCTGTCCAGAATGTCGCTAGTTCGGCATGACCGGGGTCACTGTTTTTCTGTCACGAAAATGAAAAAAAAATATCTGCAATTTTTTGTGAAAATGGTTATAAAATGTTTTTTAGGCCTGTCCAGAATGTCGATAGTTCGGCATGACCGGGGTCACTGTTTTTGTGTCAAAAAATGAAGAAAAAAAAATCGGAGCTTTTTTTGTGAAAATGTTCTAAAATGTTTTTTTTTAGGCCTGTCCAAAATGTCGCTAGTTCGGCATGATCGGAGTCATCGTTTTTGGTGACAAAAATAGAAATCCGCAATTTTTTGTAAAAATGGTTTTAAAATGTTTTTTTTTAGGCCTGTCCAGAATGTCGCTACTTCGGCATTACCGTGGTCACTGTTTTTGTGTCGTGAAAATGAAAAAAAAAATCTCTAATTTTTTGTGAAAATGGTTTTAAATTTTTTTTTTAGGCCTGTCCAGAATGTCGCTTTTTCGGCATTACCGGGGTCACTGTTTTTGTGTCGTGAAAATGAAAAAAAAAATCTGCAATTTTTTGTGAAATGTTTTTTTAGGCCTGTCCAGAATGTCGATAGTTCGGCATGACCGGGGTCACTGTTTTTGTGTCGTGAAAATGAAAAAAAAAATCTGCAATTTCTTGTGAAAATGGTTTTAAAAATTTTTTTTAGGCCTGTCAAGAATGTCGCTTTTTCGGCATGATCGGTGTCACTTTTTTTGTGTCACGAAAATGAAAAAAAAATATCTGCAATTTTTTGTGAAAATGGTTATAAAATGTTTTTTTAGGCCTGTCCAGAATGTCGCTAGTTTGGCATGACCTGGGTCACTGTTTTTGTGTCGTGAAAATGAAAAAAAAAATCTGCAATTTCTTGTGAAAATGGTTTTAATTTTTTTTTAGGCCTGTCCAGAATGTCGCTTTTTCAGCATGATTGGAGTCATCGTTTTTAGGGACAAAATAGAAATCTGCAATTTTTTGTGATAATGGTTTGACATTTTTTTTTTAGGCCTGTCCAAAATGTCGCTTTTTCAGCATGATCGGAGTCATCGTTTTTAGGGACAAAATAGAAATCTGCAATTTTTTGTGAAAATGGTTCTAAAATGTTTTTTTTAGGCCTGTCCAAAATGTCGCTATTTCGGCATGATCGGAGTCATTGTTTTTAGGGACAAAATAGAAATCTGCAATTTTTTGTGAAAATGGTTTAAAAAAAATGTTTTAGGCCTGTCCAGAATGTCGCTAGTTCGGTATGACCTGGGTCACTGTTTTTGTGTCGTGAAAATGAAAAAAAAAAATCAGCAATTTTTGGTGAAAATGGTTATAAAATTTTTTTTTAGGCCTGTCCAGAATGTCGCTTTTTCGGCATTATCGGAGTCATCGTTTTTAGGGACAAAATAGAAATCTGCAATTTTTTGTGAAAATGGTTTTAATTTTTTTTTTAGGCCTGTCCAGAATGTCGCTAGTTCGGCATGACCGGGGTCACTGTTTTTCTGTCACGAAAATGAAAAAAAAATATCTGCAATTTTTGGTGAAAATGGTTATAAAATGTTTTTTTTTAGGCCTGTCCAGAATGTCGCTACTTCTGCATTACCGTGGTCACTGTTTTTGTGTCGTGAAAATGAAAAAAAAATCTCAAATTTTTTGTGAAAATGGTTTTAAATTTTTTTTAGGCCTGTCCAGAATGTCGCTATTTCGGCATGATCGGAGTCATTGTTTTTAGGGACAAAATAGAAATCTGCAATTTTTTGTGAAATTTGTTCTAAAATGTTTTTTTAGGCCTGTCCAGAATGTCGCTAGTTCGGCATGATCGGAGTCATCGTTTTTAGGGACAAAATAGAAATCTGCAATTTTTTGTGAAAATGGTTTTAATTTTTTTTTTCGGCCTGTCCAGAATGTCGCTAGTTCGGCACTTTTTTTGTGTCACGAAAATGAAAAAAAGAAATCTGCAATTTTTTGTGAAAATGGTTTTAAAATGTTTTTTTAGGCCTGTCCAGAATGTCGATAGATCGGCATGACCGGGGTCACTGTTTTTGTGTCAAAAAATGAAGAAAAAAAAATCTGAGCTTTTTTTGTGAAAATTGTTCTAAAATGTGTTTTTTTAGGCCTGTCCAGAATGTCGCTTTTTCGGCATGATCGGAGTCACTGTTTTTGTGTCACGAAAATGAAAAAAAAATATCTGCAATTTTTTGTGGAAATGGTTATAAAATATTTTTTTAGGCCTGTCCAGAATGTCGCTAGTTCACTGTTTTTGTGTCGTGAAAATGAAAAAAAAAATCTGCAATTTTTTGTGAAATGTTTTTTTAGGCCTGTCCAGAATGTCGATAGTTCGGCATGACCAGGGTCACTGTTTTTGTGTCAAAAAATGAAAAAAAAAAATCTGAGCTTTTTTTGTGAAAATTGTTCTAAAATGTTTTTTTAGGCCTGTCCAAAATGTCGCTAGTTCAGCATGATCGGTGTCATCGTTTTTAGGGACAAAATTGAAATCTGCAATTTTTTGTGAAAATGGTTTCAAATTTTTTTTTAGGCCAGTCCAGAATGTCGCTAGTTCGGCATGACCGGTGTCACTGTTTTTGTGTCGTGAAAATGAAAAAAAAATATCTGCAATTTTTGTGAAATTGGTTTTAAAATGTTTTTTTAGGCCTGTCCAGAATGTCGCTAGTTCGGCATGACCGGTGTCACTGTTTTTGTGTCGTGAAAATGAAAAAAAAAATCTGCAATTTTTTGTGAAAATTGTTCTAAAATGTTTTTTTGGGCCTGTCCAAAATGTCGCTAGTTCGGCATGATCGGAGTCATCGTTTTTAGGGACAAAATAGAAATCTGCAATTTTTGTGAAAATGGTTTTAAAATTGTTTTTTTGGCCTGTCCAGAATGTCGCTAGTTCGTGTCACTGTTTTTGTGTCACGAAAATGAAAAAAAATATCTGCAATTTTTGTGAAATTGGTTTTAAAATGTTTTTTTTAGGCCTGTCCAGAATGTCGATAGTTCGGCATGACCGGGGTCACTGTTTTTGTGTCAAAAATGAAAAAAAAAAATCTGCAGTTTTTTGTGAAAATGGTAATATAATGTTTTTTAGGCCTGTCCAGAACGTCGCTAGTTCGGCATGACCGGTGTCACTGTTTTTGTGTCACGAAAATGAAGAAAAAAAATCTGCAATTTTTGTGAAAATGGTTATAAAATGTTTTTTAGGCCTGTCCAGAATGTCGCTAGTTCGGCATGATCGGAGTCATCGTTTTTGGTGACAAAAATAGAAATCTGCAATTTTTGTGTAAATAGTTTTAAAATGTTTGTTTTTAGGCCTGTCCAGAATGTCGCTACTTCGGGCATTACCGTGGTCACTGTTTTTGTGTCGTGAAAATGAAAAAAAATCTCTAATTTTTTGTGAAAATGGTTTTAAATTTTTTTAGGCCTGTCCAGAATGTCGCTTTTTCGGCATTACCGGGTCACTGTTTTTGTGTCGTGAAAATGAAAAAAAAATCTGCAATTTTTTGTGAAATGTTTTTTTAGGCCTGTCCAGAATGTCGATAGTTCGCGCATGACCGGGGTCACTGTTTTTGTGTCGTGGAAAATGAAAAAAAAAATCTGCAATTTCTTGTGAAAATTGTTCTAAAATGTTTTTTAGGCCTGTCCAAAATGTCGCTAGTTCAGCATGATCGGTGTCATCGTTTTTAGGGACAAAATTGAAATCTGCAATTTTTGTGAAAATGGTTTCAAATTTTTTTAGGCCAGTCCAGAATGTCGCTTAGTTCGGCATGACCGGTGTCACTGTTTTTGTGTCGTGAAAATGAAAAAAAAATATCTGCAATTTTTTGTGAAATTGGTTTTAAAATGTTTTTTTAGGCCTGTCCAGAATGTCGCTAGTTCGGCATGACCGGTGTCACTGTTTTTTGTGTCGTGAAAATGAAAAAAAAAAATCTGCAATTTTTGTGAAAATTGTTCTAAAATGTTTTTTTGGGCCTGTCCAAAATGTCGCTAGTTCGGCATGATCGGAGTCATCGTTTTTAGGGACAAAATAGAAATCTGCAATTTTTGTGAAAATGGTTTTAAAATTGTTTTTTTTGGCCTGTCCAGAATGTCGCTAGTTCGGGTCACTGTTTTTGTGTCATGAAAATGAAAAAAATATCT
>NW_025547519.1:0-77500 GCF_905237065.1 Salmo salar
ATGTTCTCTATAATGACACATCACCACTGTAGATGTCATGTATTGTTATGTTCTCTATAATGAAACATCACCACTGTAGATGTCATGTATTGTTATGTTCTCTATAATGAAACATCACCACTGTAGATGTCATGTATTGTCATGTTATGTTCTCTATAATGAAACATCACCACTGTAGATGTCATGTATTGTTATGTTATGTTCTCTATAATGAAACATCACCACTGTAGATGTCATGTATTGTCATGTTATGTTCTCTATAATGAAACATCACCACTGTAGATGTCATGTATTGTTATGTCATGTTCTCTATAATGAAACATCACCACTGTAGATGTCATGTATTGTTATGTCATGTTCTCTATAATGAAACATCACCACTGTAGATGTCATGTATTGTTATGTTCTCTATAATGAAACATCACCACTGTAGATGTCATGTATTGTCATGTTCTCTATAATGAAACATCACCACTGTAGATGTCATGTATTGTTATGTTATGTTCTCTATAATGAAACATCACCACTGTAGATGTCATGTATTGTTATGTCATGTTCTCTATAATGAAACATCACCACTGTAGATGTCATGTATTGTTATGTCATGTTCTCTATAATGAAACATCACCACTGTAGATGTCATGTATTGTTATGTTCTCTATAATGAAACATCACCACTGTAGATGTCATGTATTGTTATGTTCTCTATAATGACACATCACCACTGTAGATGTCATGTATTGTTATGTTCTCTATAATGAAACATCACCACTGTAGATGTCATGTATTGTTATGTCATGTTCTCTATAATGAAACATCACCACTGTAGATGTCATGTATTGTCATGTTATGTTCTCTATAATGAAACATCACCACTGTAGATGTCATGTATTGTTATGTTATGTTCTCTATAATGAAACATCACCACTGTAGATGTCATGTATTGTCATGTTCTCTATAATGAAACATCACCACTGTAGATGTCATGTATTGTTATGTTATGTTCTCTATAATGAAACATCACCACTGTAGATGTCATGTATTGTTATGTTATGTTCTCTATAATGAAACATCACCACTGTAGATGTCATGTATTGTTATGTTCTCTATAATGAAACATCACCACTGTAGATGTCATGTATTGTTATGTCATGTTCTCTATAATGAAACATCACCACTGTAGATGTCATGTATTGTCATGTTCTCTATAATGAAACATCACCACTGTAGATGTCATGTATTGTCATGTTCTCTATAATGAAACATCACCACTGTAGATGTCATGTATTGTCATGTTATGTTCTCTATAATGAAACATCACCACTGTAGATGTCATGTCATGTTCTCTATAATGAAACATCACCACTGTAGATGTCATGTATTGTTATGTTATGTTCTCTATAATGAAACATCACCACTGTAGATGTCATGTATTGTTATGTTATGTTCTCTATAATGACACATCACCACTGTAGATGTCATGTATTGTTATGTTCTCTATAATGAAACATCACCACTGTAGATGTCATGTATTGTCATGTTCTCTATAATGAAACATCACCACTGTAGATGTCATGTATTGTTATGTCATGTTCTCTATAATGAAACATCACCACTGTAGATGTCATGTATTGTTATGTTCTCTATAATGAAACATAACCACTGTAGATGTCATGTATTGTTATGTTATGTTCTCTATAATGAAACATCACCACTGTAGATGTCATGTATTGTCATGTTATGTTCTCTATAATGAAACATCACCACTGTAGATGTCATGTATTGTTATGTCATGTTCTCTATAATGAAACATCACCACTGTAGATGTCATGTATTGTTATGTCATGTTCTCTATAATGAAACATCACCACTGTAGATGTCATGTATTGTCATGTTCTCTATAATGAAACATCACCACTGTAGATGTCATGTATTGTCATGTTATGTTCTCTATAATGAAACATCACCACTGTAGATGTCATGTATTGTTATGTCATGTTCTCTATAATGAAACATCACCACTGTAGATGTCATGTATTGTCATGTTATGTTCTCTATAATGAAACATCACCACTGTAGATGTCATGTATTGTCATGTTATGTTCTCTATAATGAAACATCACCACTGTAGATGTCATGTATTGTCATGTTATGTTCTCTATAATGAAACATCACCACTGTAGATGTCATGTATTGTCATGTTATGTTCTCTATAATGAAACATCACCACTGTAGATGTCATGTATTGTTATGTTCTCTATAATGAAACATCACCAAGTGAAATAAAGTTGATCAGATATTCTTAATAGACATTAAATAAAAAATGGTTGTTCAGAAATCATTAATTATCATGTTGCTCTGATGAAATGAACTAAATATTTCACAATCATTACCACTGCTGATATTCACAGAGAATAATTACAAGGATCATATTTCACAATCATTCCCACTGCTGATATTCACAGAGAATAATTACAAGGATCATATTTCACAATCATTACCACTGCTGATATTCACAGAGAATAGTTACAAGGATCATATTTCACAATCATTACCACTGCTGATATTCACAGAGAATAATTACAAGGATCATATTTCACAATCATTACCACTGCTGATATTCACAGAGAATAATTACAAGGATCATATTTCACAATCATTACCACTGCTGATATTCACAGAGAATAATTACAAGGATCATATTTCACAATCATTACCACTGCTGATATTCACAGAGAATAATTACAAGGATCATATTTCACAATCATTCCCACTGCTGATATTCACAGAGAATAATTACAAGGATCATATTTCACAATCATTACCACTGCTGATATTCACAGAGAATAGTTACAAGGATCATATTTCTCAGCTGCATTGACCTGCAGACATCAGACACCACCTCTCCCTTATGCACATGTGACTGAAATGGAACCAATCACAAAAATCCCTGACACAGCTTTGATGGCCCAATAAAAACGAAACTGCACGTTTCTGCCAGCCAATGGGATAATTCCAGTGCAGTACATGTGTAGAGGGGTAATTCCAATTCAGGAAGTTCCTACCGTTTAACTTTTTGTCTGAACATTATAATATACATTTTACTCAACTGCGTTACCCACTCCAGTCAGCAGATGGCGGTGTGGGAATTTAAGGTAATGCTGTTAGTGTGACGTATAATGTAGTGGACGGAACGCTTCTTTCAACAGCAGCAACAGTTATTCAGCCACCTCGGTAGCTCGCTAGACAAAATAGCCAAACCAATAAAGCTCTTTAGATGCTTTAGTGTATATTAGCCACTGTGTTTTAAACCCACTTCTGTCGTCTAGTTACTTATCCGTTTTAATTTCATATTTACGGTGTTGTTGTTATTATTCAGCTAGCGGGCTGGTTAAGTTAGCATTAGCCTAGCTAGCTAACATCTCCGACCATGCGGTCACTGAGCTACTCTCCTCCTGTTAAAGAGGAGGTCTGCTGGACGGAGAAAGAAACTCTCGTCAAAGAGGAGGAGGAAGAGGAGGCTGTTTCAATACAAAAACAAGTGGAGGGTGAGGCTGTTACAGTGAAAGAAGAAGAGAAAGACGTTTCAGTAAAAGAAGAGGAAGACGCGTTCAGAGTGAAAGAGGAGGAGGATGTTACAGTAAAAGAAGAGGAGGAAGATGCAGTTTATGGAGTGGAAGAGGGGGGGGGAGATGACTGTCACATCGAAAAAGGAAGAAGAGGAGGAAACTGGATATCTGGGCCCGGTTTCCCAAAGGCATGTTAAGGCATCCAATGGTTTTAACAATGAACGGGCCCTGATTAACACTAGTAAGTACTGTCTTAAATACAGAGGCACAAACTCTGCAGTTGTTGAACTGATGTGTGGTGTTAAAGCGGAAATATGCAATAGCTACATCCATATTGTGACTTTTAAATAATTTATTTATAGCCATTGATTCTTGAAGAATATAACACATGCCTCATGAGTTTAGTTCAACTGTTGAACCCCATCAGAACCCCAAATAAGATTTTTTTTACTCCAATGTTTAGAAATAATGTAAATCAACACTGTATAGCCTCAACATGGTTAAAACTATAATGTTGATATCATGGATGGTCAGTCCTTGCATCCATAGGTCAGTCTATGAATTTGAGAGTAGTTACATTTCTCCAGACCCATCATCTTATTACCAAAACAGTGGTGGAATTACAGCTTTGTTATTGTTTGGACTGCAGATTGGTTGATAGATTGTGTGGCTTTTTTAAAGGGACAACCTAGTTTTAAAACAGAAACAAAATGGCTGCCCAGAGACTTGGTTTGGTGAACAGCTGAGGGATGGGAGCTGGAGAAATGTAACCACTCTCACATTCATAGGGACCTCGTCAAGAAGTTCAGACATCTTGGCGTAACAGTTATAAGGTGTTGGCTTGACTTTCAGTGGACCCAGGTTTGAGTTCAGCTCAGGGCCTCCCCCTGAATTCACTACACTATGAATACAAAGACTGGCCATCCATGATGTCATAATGATAGTTTAACCAGGTTTCTAGGATATATAGTATATTCTAGAATTCATCCATGATGTCATAATGATAGTTTAACCAGGTTTCTAGGATATATAGTATATTCTAGAATTCATCCATGATGTTATAATGATAGTTTAACCAGGTTTCTAGGCTATATAGTATATTCTAGAATTCATCCATGATGTTATAATGATAGTTTACCCTGTTTGGGATAGGGGGCAGTATTTTCACGTCCGGATAAAAAACGTACCCGATTTAATCTGGTTACTACTCCTGCCCAGAAACTAGAATATGCATATAATTAGTAGATTTGGATAGAAAACACTCTAAAGTTTCTAAAACTGTTTGAATGGTGTCTGTGAGTATAACAGAACTCATATGGCAGGCAAAAACCTGAGAAGATTCCATACAGGAAGGCCCTGTCTGATAATTTGTTGTCCTTCTGCATCTCTATCGACATTACAGCATCTGTGCTGTAACGTGACACTTTCTAAGGCTTCCATTTGCTCTCTAAAGCCACCAGAAAGTGGAATGGGGTGTCTGCTGTCTCTGGGCAAAGTACAGCAGCTCTGTTTGTGATCAGTCAGCCTGGGGACAGTGAGACTGAGATGCGCGTTCACGAGAATTCAATTTTTTTTTCTTTCAGCCTTTGAATGAATACAACGTTGCCCGGTTGTAATATTATCGCTATTTTACGAGAAAAGTAGCATAAAAATTGATTTTAAACAGCGTTTGATATGTCACAAAAACCAAAACCACAGCTAAATGCAGCACTAACCTTTGATGATCTTCATCAGATGACACTCCTAGGACATTATGTTATACAATACATGCATGTTTTGTTCAATCAAGTTCATATTTATATCAAAAACCAGCTTTTTACATTAGCATGTAAAAAGCCCATAGAGGTTAACTTCGGCGATGTCATTTTCAAAATAGCCTCCAACACTCTACTCAGCAAACTGGATGCAGTCTATCACAGTGCCATCCGTTTTGTCACCAATGCCCCATATACCACCCACCACTGCGACCTGTACGCTCTCGTCGTCTGGCCCTCGCTACATATTCGTCGCCAAACCCACTGGCTCCAGGTCATCTATAAGTCTTTGCTATGTAAAGCTCCGCCTTAACTCAGCTCACTGGTCACCATAGCAACACCCACCCATAGCACGCGCTCCAGGAGGTATATCTCACTGGTCATCCCCAAAGCCAACACCTACTTTGGCCGCATTTCCTTCCTGTTCTCTGCTGCCAATGACTGGAACGAATTGCAAAAATCGCTGAAGTTGGAGACATATATCTCCCTCACTAACTTTAAGCATCAGCTATCTGAGCAGCTAACCGATCGCTGCAGCTGTACACAGCCCATCTGTAAATAGCCCATCCAACTGCCTACCTCATCCCCATGTTTTTATTTACGTTTTCTGCTCTTTTGCACCCCAGTATTTCTACTTGCACATCATCATCTGCACATCTATCTCTCCAGTGTTAATTTGCTAAATTTTAATTATTTCGCTACTATGGCCTATTTATTGCCTTACCTCCGTACTCCATTTGCCCACATTGTATGTAGATTTTTCTATTGTGTTATTGACTGTACGTTTGTTTTTCCCACGTGTAACTCTGTTGTTTTTTTGTCGCACTGCTTTGCTTTATCTTGGCCAGGTCACAGTTGTAAATGAGAACTTGTTCTCAACTGGCCTACCTGGTTAAATAAATAAATAAAATCTTAACTTTATTGACAACACCCAAATGGATACTGTCATTAACGCGGTTCTTCAATAATTACACATAATTCTTAATGCTTTAGCAAGCATTATATTAAACAGGACATTCAAATATCCTTACAATTATAATCCAAAGTAGTGTGAAATGAACTCATCATCAACCTGGTAATGGAGGTTACTCCCCTGAATTTCCCCCGTTCACATTCAGAATACATTGTGAAAAACTAAAATCTTTGCTCACCATTTTTGCTCCAGGCGGATATAGTACATCCATAACTATCGGTTTCCTCATTAGCAGGGAGGAGTTTCTGCAATCAAATTGCCCTCGTCCCGCAATTTTAGCAAACACAGAAAGGGGCCTATATTGGAGACCAAAAGTCGCCTGGCACACTGCTTAGAGTTTCAACAACATGAATAACTTATTTCTAGCATACAATCATCAATGTCACTACTAATGTGAAAAGAAGACAAAATATGACTATTCTTGCTCATTTTAAGGCAAATATCAAATAATTGTAATATTCATGACAGACGTCAATTGTTGTCCAACATCATGGCTCCGCTGTTGGCATCACCTTTTACAGTGGATTACCGCTGTTGTGGGCCTTTAATCATCTGTCTGACTTTGTTGTTCACACAGGAGAGATACTGGACTATCGTGGATCCTCTGGGGAGCCTCAGCAACATCATGATGCTGACGAGGCAGAGAAGAGTCTCTCCACATTAGAACACCTCAATAAATACCTGCAGACATCCACAGGGAAGAGAACTCACTGCTGCTCTGACTGTGGGAAGAGATTCACCTCATCAGGCATTAAAATTCATCAGAGAATCCACACAGGAGAGAGACCTTATAGCTGTACTCAATGTGGGAAGAGTTTTGGTCAATCTGGAAATCTGACTGCACACCAGAGAATCCACACAGGAGAGAAACCTTATAGCTGTGATCAATGTGGGAAGTGTTTTGGTCAATCTGGCCATCTGGTATCACACCAGAGAACACACACAGGACAGAAACCTTGTATCTGTGATCAATGTGGGAAGAGTTTTAGTCAATCTGAAACTCTGAGAGTGCACCAGAGAATACACACAGGAGAGAAATGTTATAGCTGTGATCATTGTAGGAAGAGTTTTACTACATCTGGCTCTCTGACTGTACACCAGAGAACACACACAGGAGAGAAACCTTATATCTGTGGTCAATGTGGGAAGAGTTTTATTTCATCTGGCCAGCTGACTTTACACCAGAGAACACACACAGGAGAGAAACCTTATAACTGTGATCAATGTGGGAAGAGTTTTGTTTCATCTAGCCAGCTGACTATACACCAGAGAACACACACAGGAGAGAAATCTTATAGCTGTGACCAGAGATAATCTGATTAAAGATCTCTGATCAAACATCAGAAAATACATGAAGGAGTTGTTTCATGATATCAATGAATTAATGTCACAATGTAGAATGTTTTAACATTGTAGAAGGAGTATTTTAATGATGTCACAATGTAGAATGTTTTAACATTGTAGTAGGAGTATTTTAATGATGTCACAATGTAGAACCCTAAACGTTTGTCCCCTGTTCTATTGATTTCAACATGATATGGATATTAGCCTCAGGGGGAAAATCCAGGCTCTGAAATGGAAGAGTTACTATTTATGTGATTTAACAAAAAAAGAGTTGTGTTACACTTACCACGTTGGCGACCCACTTGAATCAAAATGCAACACTTCAAAATGTAGCTAGCTGTTTTCTACAAATTGTCCTCTAACCAGGGATGTACACATTATTCCCAGATTCCGTGTGGTTTTTGAGCTGTTCGTTTTAACAGGACGTGCAACCTCATCTCCTTCCTCTCACACAAATGATTTTAGCATGATATCGATGAATAAGTGTTGTGTTCCTTTGTTTAGCGACCCCTACATTTAAATGCATCACTCCAAAATGTAGCTGACTGTCTTCTGCAGGTTGTCCTCTAACCAGTGAGGTAAAATATATCTCCCATTTCCATGTGTTTTTTTAGATGTGTTAGTTTCAACATCATGTACAACCTGATTTCCCCCCTAATTGATATCAGTGATTTATTGCTACTTGTCAAAACAACAACTGTTTTGGTGCTTGTACAGTTTATAAGGAGCTTGTTTTAAAAAATACAAGTAATATGATTATTGTGGCAGATGTTTGTGTATACAGCACATTTTATGTTTAGGTTTTCAATTCATCACAAACTGTTTCTGCATATTGGTTATTGATTTGGACACGTTAAAACTGTGTTTTGACATCGGGGATATCCCAACTAGCAACATGTAATTGAAAAGACTTCGAAAATAAGACTATGCAACCAAATATTTCATATTTACATTTCATGTAACATTTAGTAATGATAATTATTCATGCAACCAACTGACAATTTTTGGGTACAATTATAATGACATTGTTGCCCTGCTTTTAGAATATCAGGAATCATTCTCAGATGTGCCAACCCAAATGTACTAGAGCATGACATTGGGGACTGGGCCCCGATCCAACAACATGCCTATCTAGTGAACCCTGAATAGAGAGAGAAGCTCCGCAGTGAGGTGGAAAGTTACTACGGATATTGCAGGAGTTTCCTCTTGAAATCAGACATGGTGATGAGTGAGGACATATTGGTTGTTGATTGTCTCAAGGGTGGGCAGTTAAAAAGTTTTGTGTTTTGCGTTTAGCCAGTCCGTTGCCATGGATCACAATTTATTATAACTGCACGTTTTTCCGTATTGGAGATGAGTTTTGTTTGGGCTCGTTCCAAGGAGACGAGAGTTCTAGAAGCTAGTGAGTTTTTCTTTTGTTTGTCTCTTCTTGGGCAGATTTAGTGGGTCTCATGGTGGGTGTCTTTTAGGTCCCAGTTGTTGTTACTAGTCAACTTCCAGTGGACACTGAGAGCAAAACTGAAAGATTATGTTATAATACTTTTATTGCATCAAATGGTTGTTTTATGCAACTGAATAGAGGGTTCTTAGAACTATTGTGTCTGTGTGTTCTACTGAGGATGGGCCTCTGGGAGAAAACACTGACAGGAGATTTACAATGTCTTTTGGGTGATAAAACCTAGAGAGACCGCATTCCAGAACATGAGTTAATGTTTCTGTTCTATATGGTACCAGGGAGAGATGACCCCAGGGCCAGACCCTGGTCTCTACACAAAGAGTACTGTTTTTACAGCAGATACTGTCTGCTGAGAATTAGAAGCATCTTTCATACAAATCTTAAGCTTGTGACCCATTCTATTCATCTGTTGTTTGTCATGTAGGTTGAAAGGGGTGTATCTTGGCTTTAAAATACCTTTGTACTTTTGTATCGTGGTTCTCAACGAGTCATCTGGGGGTGATTCATCTCTCAACAAATCATCTGGGGGTGATTCATCTCTCAACGAATCATCTGGGAGTGATTCGTCGACCAGCCATCATTATCGTAGAGCACTCAATTGATTCACCCTATATTTGCGTGTTGTATTGACCTGCTCCCTTATTAATAAGTTAATAAAGATTTAGTTTAAGTATAACTCTGACTTGTGTGATAAGTTTGTCTCCTGATTTGATGTTAAAGAAATTAATCACCACATTTGGGGATGTGAATCTTGACTTGGTGACCGCTCCTGATGACCTGGGTCAATGGTGCACCAGGGATCCCTCTAACTTGGGATCTCAGGGAGACCACACTTCAGGAACGGAGCAAATGGACTCACCTTTGATCTGAGAGGCAGTGAGCCGAGTGGATACCATCAGTATAGTATATACATCAGTACATCTCCAGAGGCAGCGAGACGAGTGGATACCACATTTCGAACGTAGTTTAAAAAAAAGGTGGTGTAAAGCCCAGCCAGCCATCTGTGAACTGAATGAAAACTAGAATCTGTGTTTACTAGGTAAGACCATTTATGATATAGTATAAGCTAGTAAGGTGCACCTGTAATTATTTTAAACATATACTTGATTTAAACCTGTAATAGTTAGTTAGCGAAGCTAACGTTAGCTAGTTCATTATCACAAAAGTGAGAACTGCTCTAGATTGGAAACTTACGTTAATGAGAGTAAAGCCATGTTGGCTTTATGGAAACTTGTTTTAAACCTGTACTTATTCTAAACCTGTAATTATTTTAAACCTGTACCCCATTTTACAAGTAATGAAAAATGTATGAGTTGCATTATCCTAGGAACTAACCATGAGATAGAAATGTGAAAATATTCCTGCAGGTTAAAATATTGTTGAAAAACAACTAATTGATTAGTTATGTTTGAGAATAGCATTGTGTGACAGGCTGACTTGAAAGATTATACTCAACATTTTGCTGCGTGGCAATACTGTGTTTGGATTCTGAAGGGCATTTATACAAATGAGGTAGTCTAGACACTGTATTAATACCATTATGCATTTGAATCCCATCTACAGCTACCATCTAAGATATTAATTTCCCTCCACAAGGGGGCGGACATGTAACGTTTCCCAAATGGGATAGTATTGTACATGTAACGTTTCCAAAATGGGATAGTATTGTACATGTAAGGTTTCCAAAATGGGAAAGTATTGTACATGTAATGTTTCCAAAATGGGATAGTATTGTACATGTAATGTTTCCAAAATGGGATAGTATTGTACATGTAATGTTTCCAAAATGGAATAGTATTGTACAATAACGTTTCCAAAATGGGATAGTATTGTCCATGTAACGTTTCCTAAATGGGATAGTATTGTACATGTAACGTTTCCAAAATGGGATAGTATTGTACATGTAACGTTCTGCCCCCTTGTGAGTTAATAGTATTGCATGCTGTAGCAGGTTATATAAAGAGGAAGACCTCCATTGACGATTCAGTTCGTTGTAACATCTGGTCTGGACAGGTCACCGTCCTTACTTAGTTAGTTAGTTAGTTAATGAACTAGCTAACGTTAGCTTCGTTATCACAAAAGTGAAACTGCTCTAGATTGGAAACTTACATTAATGAGTGTAAAGCCATGTTGTCTTTATGGAAACGATATACAATATATGGGAAAGAATATAGTTGAGGAAATAATCCAAACCTAGTTGTGCCTAGTTAGGACATAACGTTAGCTAGCTAACGGTACTGTACTGTAGCTCATACAACGCCGACGGTCAAACCCGGCTTTCTAATATTTACGTTCATTAACTATAGTAACGTTATGGAAGATATTCACAGAAAACTATCATTGTCTTCGTTATTCATTATTAGTATGTTATATTATTATAATACATTATTTCGAGACATATTCAGAGCCAAACATCAACCCAACTTAACCTTTTTAACTGTTGTCGCATCCAAACTTGTCACCATCGTTTTCAGTTGTAATTGCGAAGTTCCCGGAAGAAGTCCAGCAACAACGGAGGTTCCTCGATGAACCCACCTTCTAACAAGTTCTTTGAAGAACCTTTTGGGGCTGTTTTTTATTGACCAAGAACCCTACGGTTCTTAGGGGATCTGAGAACAACTCCAGTTGAACCCTTCATTTTTAGAGTGTAGTCGGCTCTATTTACTCTCAGATTCAAACATGATGATTAGTATCAACGATCAAGTCAGCTGCTGCTGCTCCAATACAGTATGAGGTGAGACGGTGAACTGATGTTGAACTGGGCAGTCAGCTGCTGCTGCTCCAATACAGTATGAGGTGAGACGGTGAACTGGTGTTGAACCGGGCAGTCAGCTGCTGCTGCTCCAATACAGTATGAGGTGAGACGGTGAACTGATGTTGAACTGGGCAGTCAGCTGCTGCTGCTCCAATACAGTATGAGGTGAGACGGTGAACTGATGTTGAACTGGGCAGTCAGCTGCTGCTGCTCCAATACAGTGTGAGGTGAGACGGTGAACTGATGTTGAACCGGGCAGTCAGCTGCTGCTGCTCCAATACAGTATGAGGTGAGACGGTGAACTGATGTTGAACTGGGCAGTCAGCTGCTGCTGCTCCAATACAGTATGAGGTGAGATGGTGAACTGATGTTGAACCGGGCAGTCAGCTGCTGCTGCTCCAATACAGTATGAGGTGAGACGGTGAACTGATGTTGAACCGGGCAGTCAGCTGCTGCTGCTCCAATACAGTATGAGGTGAGATGGTGAACTGACGTTCAACTGGGCAGTCAGCTGCTGCTGCTCCAATACAGTATGAGGTGAGACGGTGAACTGATGTTGAATCATAATGATTAAGTTAATTAAAATGAATTAGTGATACTATTAAAAAATTGTATTTGTCATATTAAATATATTACTCTATTGTTATCAGATAGAAACATGATGGAATATTGTACATCATATTAGCATCAACATACATTATTGTTTCATACAATTTCACATAATAAGGATATTTAATATTTTCAAGTTCAGAACTCATCACCTGCTATGTAAAAGAGACAGCATTGACCATTGTGCATTATTCTATCTGGGATCCTTGGGACATCCCTACCCTAAACCCTAACCTTAACCCCTACCTTAACCATTTTAAATGTCAACTTCAACGGGCTAGGGACATCCCAAGGATGTATCTCTACCTGAAAATACATGATCTAAATGATTGATCGTTGGTATTCAGCAGTCATAAAGCCTTATTTACTTTAATGAACTACTAAAATTGTGATTTTGTCAGACAGCATAGACAGCAGCTCTACACTTTATTGACTGACTGATCCATTCATCCTTCCATCCCTCCTCAGCCTTCCTCTCCTCTGAAGACCCAGTGAGGGTGGAGCTCAGTCAGAGAGCTGTTGAGGGACTGGTTAGGAAGAACACTTCTACATCCAGAGAGGTGAGAGGTCACACATGGTTTAGATGGTAAATATTTATGTCCCCTTAGCGGTTCATCACGTCAGCAAAAGGGAATATGTTCCATCTATGTTTATTTACATTAGTGCAAATTGTCCACTGATATTGGTGTAATTTCTCACCTCCCTTGGCTGTATGAAGTTAATTTCCCCTCAGGCACACACATTTGTTCTTTGATATTACGAAGGTCATTTGTGTATAATGTACTTTTCCCAACATCTCTTTACATTGCTTATGCATATTTGGTGGCCTGACTGTATCCATACTATATCAAAAGCCCATCCTGGTAGATCTGAACCTAATGCAGCTTGGAGTGATCAGATGACAGAAGTCACATTTAGGTGCCAGGTGTAACTGAGGCCATAGATACTCCATATCCATTACTTTGAGTGTTGTATATAATATGACTAAATGTGTTTCTGTGTTGCAGGTGCAGTCAAGAAATGGAACAGCAAGGCCACAGAACATGACATAAGCAGAGCTGTGGGAGACCACCTCAAGCCCCTGGTAGAGCCGGGGGTGGTGTTTACCTCTTCAGCAGTCTGTTGATTGGTCAGTCACTGGGTTCATTTGTTTTATTATATGGTCAAATCAAATCAAGCTTGATTCATACAGCACATTTCAGACATGGATGCAACAAAATGGCTTCACAGGAAAAATATTTTTAAAAACATTGAAAATAAACAGAAATATTTAGTACACAACAAACATAAGAGGATAAAAAACAGAAGACTAAACTGAAAAACGATTAAAATGTTAATTGGATGCAATATCCAACCCAAAATATAAGCTTGGGACACTGAAAGTTGACTAGTAACAACAACTGGGACCTGAAAGACACCCACCATGAGACCCACTAAATCTGCCCAAGAAGAGACAAACAAAAGAAAAACCCACACCAAACTTAAAGACAGGAAGTGGAGCAACTAAAGGTGTTGACTCTCCACATGTATCAAGACAACTGGAGCACTGGGCCAGACACTCTTAAATAGAACCTGGACCAGCTCAGGTGAAACACCTTCCCACTAACGAGATGGACAAGCCAGCACAGGTGTAACACATACTGACTAACGAGGTGACACCAATCAGTGCGTCCTACGTGCTAACGAGCTAGACGGGCTAACGAGCTAGACGTGCTAACGAGCTAGACGTGCTAACGGGCTAGACGTGCTGACGGAGCTAGACGTGCTAACGAGCTAGACGGGCTAACGAGCGAGACGTGCTAACGAGCGAGACGGGCTAACGAGCTAGACGTGCTAACGAGCGAGACGGGCTAACGAGCTAGACGTGCTAACGAGCGAGACGGGCTAACGAGCTATACGTGCTAACGAGCGAGACGTGCTAACGAGCTAGACGTGCTAAAGTCCAACCTCAAAACATAAATGGAAAAACCAAAGCCTGTAACACCTTCCCCTTTAAGACAACAAATATATCCTATATTTTTGTTGGAAAAGTTTGCTCACCACCAACAGAAAACAACTTCCATTTCACATTATAATCAACTACAATGCTTCACCTTCTACAATATAATCACTGGCTGTCAACAATTAAAAACAAGAAAAAAACACGTATTTCTAAATAATAATATACAATAGTATAATTTTTCTCCTTTTTCTTTCTATAGAATCCTAAAACTCACTAGCTTCTAGAACTCTCCTCTTCCTAAAACTCACTAGCTTCTAGAACTCTCGTCTTCCTAAAACTCACTAGCTTCTAGAACTCTCGTCTTCCTAAAACTCACTAGCTTCTAGAACTCTTGTCCCCTTGGAACGAGCCCAAACAAAATGTATCTCCAATACGGAAAAACGTGCAGTCAAAATAAATAAAGATCCATAGCAACGCACTAGCTAAACACAAATCTAATATCCATTTGGGGGGAAATCAGGTTGAATCTGCTCCTGAAACTAACACAACAACAAAAAAAAACACTTGGAAATGGAGATATCTTTCACCTCACTGGTTAGAGGACAACCTGCAGAAGACAGTCAGCTACATTTTGAAGTGATGCAGTTAAATTTAGGGGTCGGTAAACAAAGGAACACAACACTTATTTGTCATAACTCATCGATATCATGTTGAAATCAATTGTACCGAGAGGAGGGAGATGAGGTTGCATGTCCTGTTAAAACTAACAGCTCAAAAACCACACAGAATCTGGGAATAATGTGTACATCACTGGTTAGAGGACAATTTGTAGAAAACAGCCAGATACATTTTGATTCCAGTGGGTCACCCACATGGTAAGTGTAACACAACTCTTTTTTTGTTAGTCACTTTTTATTAAATCTCATAAATAGTAACTCTTCCATTTCAGAGCCTGGATTTCCCCCCTGAGGCTAATATCCATATCATGTTGAAATCAATAGAACAGGGGACAAACGTTTAGGGTTCTACATTGTGACATTATTAAAATACTCCTACTACAATGTTAAAACATTCTACATTGTGACATATCATTGATATCATGAAACAACTCCTTCATGTATTTTCTGATGTTTGATCAGATGTCTTTTATCAGAGTATCTCTTGTCACACTGATCACAGCTATGATTTCTCTCCTGTGTGTGTTCTCTGGTGTAGAGTCAGAGAGCCAGATGTAGTAAAACTCTTCCCACATTGATTACAGCTATAAGGTTTCTCTCCTGTGTGTGTTCTCTGGTGTAATATCAGGTTGTCTGACCGAGTAAAACTCTTCCCACATTGATTACAGCTATAAGGTTTCTCTCCTGTGTGTATTCGCTGGTGTCTAGTCAGATGGCAAGATGAAATATAAGTCTTCCCACATTGATCACAGCTATAAGGTTTCTCTCCTGTGTGTGTTCTCTGGTGTACAGTCAGGTAACTAGATGAAATAAAACTTTTCACACATTGATTACAACTAAAAGATTTCTCTCCTGTGTGTATCCTCTGGTGTGATAACAGGTTGCTTGACTGAGTAAAACTCTTCCCACATTCAGTACAGCTGTACGGTTTCTCTCCTGTATGTGTTCTCTGGTGTATAGTCAGATAGCTAAATGTAGTAAAACTCTTCCCACATTGATCACAGCTGTAAGATTTCTCTCCAGTGTGAATTCTCAGGTGTACTTTTAGTGCTTTTAATCTTAAGTAACTCTTCCCACAATCAAAACAGTGGTGAGATTTCTCTCCTGTGTGCGTTCGCTGGTGTATTTTAAGTTCTGATGAAGATTTGCAATGTTTTCCACAGTCAGAGCAGCAGATAGATTTCTTCCCTGTGGGTCTCTGCTGGTGTTTCTTGAGGTGATAGAATCTGGACAGACTCTTCTCTGACTCGTCAGCATCATGATGTTGAGGCTCCCCAGAGGATCCATGATAGTCACCTCTCTCCTGTGTGAACAAGTCAGACAGATAGTTAAAGGCTCACAACAGCAGAACTCCACTGAAAAAGGTGATGCCAACAGCGTAGCCATGATACTGTACAACAATTGACGTCTGTAATGAATGTTAAAATGACTTGACAATTGTCTTAAGACAGTCAAGTGAGCAACAATAGTCATATTTAGTCTTGTTTTCACATTAGTAGTAACTAGAAATAAGTAAAAGGTGTTGAACTCCTAAGCAGTGTGCCAGGCGACTTTTGTTCTCAAATATAGGCACCTTTCTGTGTTTGCTAAAATTGCGACAAGGGCGATGCGCACACAATTTGATTGCAGAAACACCTCCCATCTAATGCAGAAACCGCTAGTTATGGATGTAGTATATCTGCCTGGAGCAAAAATGGTGAGCAAGTGGCCTAAGCTGTGCCATTAGAGATTCTGGGTTCGAGTCCAAGCTCTGTTGCAGCCGGCCGCGACCGGGAGGCCCATGGGGCGACGCACAATTGGCCCACCGTCGTCCGGGTTAGGGGAGGGTTTGGCCGGCAGGGATATCCTTGTCTCATCGCACACTAGCGACTCATGTGGCGGTCCGGGCGCAGTGCACACTGACCAGGTCGCCAGGTGTACGGTGTTTCCTCCGACACATTGGTGCTGCTGGCTTCCGGGTTGGATGGGCATTGTGTCAAGAAGCAGCGCGTCTAGGTTGGGTTGTGTTGTGTTTCGGAGGACGCATGGATCTCGACCTTCGCCTCTCCAGAGTCCGTATGGGAGTTGCAGCGATGAGACAAGACTGTAAGTACCAATTGGGGAGAAAAAAGGGGTGAAAAAAATATATATATTTAAAAAATGGTGAGCAAAGATTATTTTTCACAATGTATTCTGAATATTACAGCACTAGATCAGGAGTGCTACTCAAGGAAACTCACATTAAGCTCTGTGTCTATTCACTAATTCACCACCGTGGGGGAAAACTCAGGGGAGTTCTCATAGGCTGACAGCAAAAATAGCCTCCATTTCCAGGTTGATTATGATTATTATCATCATTTGACACTACTTTGGATTATAATTGAAAGGCTCGTTTGAATGTCCTGATTTAATATAATGTTTGTGTTATTGTCGAAAATGTACTACTTTATATTTAAAAACGACTTCAACCAGTAAAATGATCATTGGCCAGTTTTCCATCGGCCAGTTTTCCATCAGCCTGACAATGAGATTTTGTCCACTAAGTGTATGCCAAAATGGTCTATAATCTCACCTAACAATAACATAGACCTACTGTAGGACCCATAACTTCACCTAACAACAACATAGACCTAGGACTATAAATCATTTAATATTTTAGGTGAAACAAGGAGACTAAAATGTCTTTGTCATGACAATTCATAACCTGATCACCAGATAATTTTGTGAATAATCCCACTAGGCTATTCTGTAATGTGTTGTCATTCTAAATGTCCTGAATAAAGGAAAATAGCTCTCTGTGTTGTACAATAGCCTATCCATCAAGGAACATTTCTCTACACATTATGAGCTAAGTATCTCCGTTTCCAAACGAGACCCTACTGTAAATCAAGTAGACAATAACACATTATAAATATCGATTTGTTTGGGATGTTGGATCCAACGTGGAGCACGGCATAACTGTCTTTACCGGTGTAATGAATGAAGAACTACATTTGACTGGCATGCAGAAAATTATTTCCTGGATCAGCTGATGATAGTTGAACATGTGACTGTAACTAAACAGCTACAGTATTAAGTATTATGCGTAATTATTTAAGAACCGCATTAATGACAGTATCCATTTGGGTGTTGTCAATAAAGTTAAGGTGACTCTCTGTTAGAAGCATTGGATTTAGTAAACTGAAATGATTTAGGATTTCTGTGCCCATGAAAACTGTTTTCCCAGCGTAATATAAGGAGACAATAAATGTTACGTAGTTAGAGAGCATTTCAGAGATCTGAATACAAAAAACTGTCCCACAGCAAGATCCAGTATTTAAGTTAAAGTTCATCATATGACAAGCTTAACGTTATGACTATAACTACTGTTCCCTGAAGGAGGGAAACTAGGTACAACATACTATTAAATCCACACGTTATGACTATAACTACTGTTCCCTGAAGGAGGGAAACTAGGTACAACATACTATTAAATCCATGCCTCGCTGGGAGCCCCGCCTTCCACAGGTGATGAGCGTGAGACTCGGATATATTCCTTAAATGATTTAATCCTTAAATTTAATACCTCACTTCACCGACCCAGGAAGTGGCGGAGCCAAACAGGTGTTGTAACTCGTTCATAACTGGCACGCAGATCGGTAGAAATGGTAAGATAAATTGGCACTTCAAACGGAAATGGAAAAAGTTTGCCTATTTTACCAAAAACTTCAGGAGCATAACGTCAGAATTAACGAAGGCCAGCAGCAGGTGGGGAATTGGTTATTTTCTTCTGGTTATATTGACCTCTGGCTTCCTCAAGTCATTTGTGTGTCTTAATTATTTAATCAAACGCTTGAAGCATCAGTTCAGTTCAAGTTCTGCACATACAGTTGATTTTATTAAACACATGGGGTGTGTCCATATGGAAAAATACACGTCATAACATTTCAACCAATCAATTGGTAGAAAGAAAATAAAAAAAAATTAAAATCTGCCCTAGAACATACAACATACATGCAATCAGACCCCTTCCCTTTTTACACATTTGGTTATTATAAAAATGTTTTCTTTTTTCAATTATCAATTTTCAGACAATACCTCATAAAGACATCACAATACCCCAGAAAAGTGAGAAAAAAAGTTTATAAATGCTTGTATATATATATCTAGGTCATGCCAGTAGGCTACAGTAGGTTGTATCTCTCTAGGTCATGCCAGTAGGTTACAGTAGGTTGTGTCTCTCTAGGTCATGCCAGTAGGTTACAGTAGGTTGTATCTCTCTAGGTCATGCCAGTAGGTTACAGTAGGTTGTATCTCTCTAGGTCATGCCAGTAGGCTACAGTAGGTTGTATCTCTCTAGGTCATGCCAGTAGGTTACAGTAGGTTGTATCTCTCTAGGTCATGCCAGAAAGCTACAGTAGGTTGTAACTCTCTAGGTCATGCCAGTAGGTTACAGTAGGTTGTATCTCTCTAGGTCATGCCAGTAGGTTACAGTAGGTTGTATCTCTCTAGGTCATGCCAGTAGGCTACAGTAGGTTGTATCTCTCTAGGTCATGCCAGTAGGTTACAGTAGGTTGTATCTCTCTAGGTCATGCCAGTAGGTTACAGTAGGTTGTATCTCTCTAGGTCATGCCAGTAGGCTACAGTAGGTTGTATCTCTCTAGGTCATGCCAGTAGGTTACAGTAGGTTGTATCTCTCTAGGTCATGCCAGTAGGTTACAGTAGGTTGTAACTCTCTAGGTCATGCCAGTAGGTTACAGTAGGTTGTATCTCTCTAGGTCATGCCAGTAGGTTACAGTAGGTTGTATCTCTCTAGGTCATGCCAGTAGGCTACAGTAGGTTGTATCTCTCTAGGTCATGCCAGTAGGTTACAGTAGGTTGTATCTCTCTAGGTCATGCCAGTAGGTTACAGTAGGTTGTATCTCTCTAGGTCATGCCAGTAACCTACAGTAGGTTGTAACTCTCTAGGTCATGCCAGTAGGTTACAGTAGGTTGTATCTCTCTAGGTCATGCCAGTAGGTTACAGTAGGTTGTATCTCTCTAGGTCATGCCAGTAGGTTACAGTAGATTGTATCTCTCTAGGTCATGCCAGTAGGCTACAGTAGGTTGTAGCTCTCTAGGTCATGCCAGTAGGCTACAGTAGGTTGTATCTCTCTAGGTCATGCCAGTAGGCAACAGTATGTTGTATCTCTCTAGGTCATGCCAGTAGGCTACAGTAGGTTGTACTCGTCTAGGTCATGCCAGTAGGCTACAGTAGGTTGTATCTCTCTAGGTCATGCCAGTAGGCTACAGTACGTTGTATCTCTCTAGGTCATGCCAGTAGGTTACAGTAGGTTGTATCTCTCTAGGTCATGCCAGTAGGCTACAGTAGGTTGTAGCTCTCTAGGTCATGCCAGTAGGCTACAGTAGGTTGTATCTCTCTAGGTCATGCCAGTAGGCAACAGTATGTTGTATCTCTCTAGGTCATGCCAGTAGGCTACAGTAGGTTGTACTGCGTCTAGGTCATGCCAGTAGGCTACAGTAGGTTGTATCTCTCTAGGTCATGCCAGTAGGCTACAGTAGGTTGTATCTCTCTAGGTCATGCCAGTAGGTTACAGTAGGTTGTATCTCTCTAGGTCATGCCAGTAGGCTACAGTAGGTTGTACCTCTCTAGGTCATGCCAGTAGGCTACAGTAGGTTGTATCTCTCTAGGTCATGCCAGTAGGTTACAGCAGGTTGTAATTCTCTAGGTCATGCCAGTAGGTTACAGTAGGTTGTATCTCTCTAGGTCATGCCAGTAGGTTACAGTAGGTTGTAACTCTAGGTCATGCCAGTAGGTTACAGTAGGTTGTAACTCTAGGTCATGCCAGTAGGTTACAGTAGGTTGTATCTCTCTAGGTCATGCCAGTAGGTTACAGTAGGTTGTATCTCTCTAGGTCATGCCAGTAGGTTACAGTAGGTTGAAACTCTCTAGGTCATGCCAGTAGGTTACAGTAGGTTGTATCTCTCTAGGTCATGCCAGTAGGCTACAGTAGGTTGTATCTCTCTAGGTCATGCCAGTAGGTTACAGTAGGTTGTATCTCTCTAGGTCATGCCAGTAGGTTACAGTAGGTTGTATCTCTCTAGGTCATGCCAGTAGGTTACAGTAGGTTGTATCTCTCTAGGTCATGCCAGTAGGTTGTAACTCTCTAGGTCATGCCAGTAGGTTACAGTAGGTTGTATCTCTCTAGGTCAT
Source organism: Salmo salar (assembly GCF_905237065.1). Taxonomy (NCBI): domain Eukaryota; kingdom Metazoa; phylum Chordata; class Actinopteri; order Salmoniformes; family Salmonidae; genus Salmo; species Salmo salar. The sequence continues at coordinate 21,252 of NW_025547519.1, forward strand.
GCCAGTAGGTTACAGTAGGTTGTATCTCTAGGTCATGCCAGTACGTTACAGTAGATTGTATCTCTCTAGGTCATGCCAGTAGGCTACAGTAGGTTGTATCTCTGTAGGTCATGCCAGTAGGTAACAGTAGGTTGTAACTCTCTAGGACATGCCAGTATGTTACAGTAGGTTGTAACTCTCTAGGTCATGCCAGTAGGCTACAGTAGGTTGTATCTCTCTAGGTCATGCCAGTAGGTTGTATCTCTGTAGGTCATGCCAGTAGATTACAGTAGGTTGTATCTCTCTAGGTCATGCCAGTAGGTTACAGTAGGTTGTATCTCTCTAGGTCATGCCAGTAGGTTACAGTAGGTTGTATCTCTCTAGGTCATGCCAGTAGGTTACAGTTGGTTGTATCCAAGTGGAAACAATTATCAACCCAATGTGGAAAGTGTTGAATTTGGTCAACAACAAAATTAATGGCTTATTTGCTACGTGAGGTTTACTTGATCTAACAGAAGTTTCGTAATGATTAAGTTGTTACGTGGACACGTGACATACCGACAACTTTGATAAAACACTATAGGAGTTGTCTCCAGATCGCTATGCATATTCATGCTAGTAGCTTAGCATCTCTCTCCATTGAATACAGGCGGTTGACGACATAGAATATAAACAATAGATTACAATAATAAGTTGTATCCACCAATCCAAAGACAGGATAGGTGAGAGCGAGACAACCCACAGTGCTGCTTTGTGGACCACGACTCCCCTTGTCAGGACGGAGAGACATCTTGTCAGTATATCCATAATCTTTGGTGTAGCCAACCCAACTCTCACATGGCTCTATTGGGGGTCACGGTGTGTAGTAAAACATCACTACATTAAAATCACTACATGCCGTGGCCCCCAGTCTGCGGTCAGCAGATAGACCCTCCTCAAATATATATGTTAAGTCACTTTTTGGAAACGGAACGTCGTCCGATTCTAGACATATCAGTCATCATCCCAGGGCCCTCCGTTGAAGAGGTATTGACGAGCCAACTCCGAATATCCAAAGTTAAAAACTAATTGAAGGCGGTACTTACTGGTGTTACTCAGATCTCCTATCTCCTCCTCTTCATCTTTCAATGTGACAGTAATCTCTCCTTCCTTCTTCACTCCAAACACTGCAACCTCCTCCTCTTTCACAGTAACATCCTCCTCTTTCCCTTCCTCATCTTCTTTCACATCCTCCTCTTCTTTCACTCTGAACGCGTCTTTCTCTTCTTTCACTGAAACTTCTTTCTCTTATTCTTTCACAGTAACAGCCTCACCCTCTACTTCTTGTTTTACTGTAACATCCTCCTCTTTCACGACAATGTTCAGCCCCAGAGCTTCTGTCTCCGTCCAGCAGACCTCCTCTTCTTTAACAGGAGGGGAGTAGTTTAGGGAGCTCATGTTCGGGGATGTTAGCTAGCTAGCTATCATGAGCGACTAGGCTAATGCTAACTTAACCAGCCAGCTACTATAGCTGACTAATAAAAAATAACGTAATATTAAATTAAATAGGTTAACAAGTAGATACGACAGAAGTGTGTCTAAAACACAGTAGCTAATATAGACCGAAAGCGTATAAATAGCTTGAATCTTTCGGCTATGTTGGCTAGCAAGCTACCGAGGTGGTTGACGAGCTGTTTATGAAGAACCGTCCACTAGATTATACGTCACGCTGGCAGCATCGCCTGAAAGACGCACATCGCCGTCTGCTGACTGGAGGGAAACGCAGTTGAGGATCAGATTTTATTTTCAGACAAAGATTATTTTACATGGATTTAATTAAATAATACTATTGAGACATACAAAGACAGGAATGTGGTGATTGATTAGTGAGAATAAAAATGTTTACTACAGCACATTTAAGGCAGTTTCATTCAGTCAAACAACATATAAATAAGTAGCCAGCTACTGTAGGTCTATACTGCTCCTACATGGTGTAACAATACATCATGTAGATGTATATAATGAACAGACTAGGTCTATACTGCTCCTACATGGACTAACAATACATCATGTAGATGTATATAATGAACAGACTAGGTCTATACTGCTCCTACATGGTGTAACAATACATCATGTAGATGTATATAATGAACAGACTAGGTCTATACTGCTCCTACATGGTGTAACAATACATCATGTAGATGTATACAATGAACAGACTAGGTCTATACTGCTCCTACATGGTGTAACAATACATCATGTAGATGTATATAATGAACAGATTAGGTCTATACTGCTCCTACATGGACTAACAATACATCATGTAGATGTATATAATGAACAGACTAGGTCTATACTGCTCCTACATGGTGTAACAATACATCATGTAGATGTATATAATGAACAGACTAGGTCTATACTGCTCCTACATGGTGTAACAATACATCATGTAGATGTATATAATGAACAGACTAGGTCTATACTGCTCCTACATGGTGTAACAATACATCATGTAGATGTATATAATGAACAGACTAGGTCTATACTGCTCCTACATGGTGTAACAATACATCATGTAGATGTATATAATGAACAGACTAGGTCTATACTGCTCCTACATTGTGTAACAATACGCCACTACCGTTCAAATGTTTGGGGTCACTTAAATATCATTTTTTTTAAGAAAAGCACATTATTTGTAAACAGTGTTTTTGCATGCAGCAATTCAACCATGAAGGCCTGATTCACGCAGTCTCTGACTAAATCACAGACAGTGTCACCAGCAAAGCACCCCCCACCATCACATCTCCATTTTTCACGGTGGGAATCGCACACGCGGAGATCATCCGTTCACATACTCTGCGTCTCACAAAGACACGGCGGTTAGAATCAAAGATCTCAAATTTGGACTCATCAGACCAAAGGACAGATTTCCCTGGTCTAATGTCTATTTCTTGGCCCAAGAAAGTCTCTTCTTCTTATTGGTGTCCTTTAGTAGTGGTTTCTTTGCAGCAATTCGACCATGAAGGCCTGATTCACACAGTCTCCTCTGAACAGTTGATGTTGATATGTGTCTGTTACTTGAACTCTGAAGCATATATTTGGGCTGCAATCTGAGGTGCAGTTAACTCTAAGGAACATATCTTCCGCAGCAGAGGTAACTCTGGGTCTTCATTTCCTGTGGCAATCCTCATGAGAGCTTCCCATACCTTGTCACAACACAACTGATTGGCTCAAATGCATTAAGAAGGAAAGAAATTCCTCAAATTAACATTTCACTAGGCACACCTGTTAACAAATTAATTCCAGGTGACTACCTCATGAAACTGGTTGAGAGAATGCCAAGAGTGTGCAAAACTGTCATCAAGGCAAGGAGTGACTGCTTTGAAATATCTCAAATATAAAATATATTTTGATTTGTTTAACCCTTTTGTCACAAAAAATGTCATGGTGTTGCAGGGAAGACCAAAATGCAGCAGAGTGGATCTTTTAATTCACAAAAACAAGAGTAAAACACAGAAAAAAACAAAACAATAAACGATGCTCACGACACCAACAGTTTTGCAGGCTATACTAACGCAGTGCAAAAATAATTCCCCACAAACACACCCAACTAATATAGGACTTCCAATCAAAGGCAACACCACACAGCTGCCTTCAATTGGAAGTCCACCCCAATTAACTCTACATAGAAACACCCAACCTAGACAGAACATAGAAAACAGAACTTCTACTGCCACGCCCTGACCAAAACTATACACCTACTCCACCTGCTGGTCAGGACGTGGCACCTTTTTTGGTTACTACATGATTCCATGTGTTATTTCATAGTTTTGATGTCTTCAATGTTATTCTACAATGTAGAAAATAGTCAAAATAAAGAAAAACCATTCAATGAGTAGATGTGTATAAACTTTTGACTGGTACTGTATGTAAATGTGATATTTCAGTTGTTGCTTTTGTTACATTTGCAAACATTTCTAAAAAACGGTTTTTGCTTTGTCATTATGGGGTATTGTGATGTCATTATGGGGTATTGTGATGTCATTATGGGGTATTGTGATGTTATTATGGGCTATTGTGATGTCGTTATGGGGTATTGTGAAGTCATTATGGGGTATTGTGTGTAGATGGATTAAATCAATGTTTTCCTCATAAATTTTAGAATAATGTAACAAAATGTGTAAAAAGTGAAGGGGTCTGAATACTTTCCGACAGCACTGTATAAATTGGGGCAGTACTTAGTGACATCACTTCCTGAAACAGGAGGTGCAAATATATAACAGGTTCACAATATCAACATTCAATGTATCAAAATATATGACCAAGCTGGAAGTGTAAACACCAGCCCAGCCACAATCCTAGAGGTTCACTGATGATCAACCTCCTCCTTCACATCTGACTCCTGATGATCAACCTCCTCCTTCACATCTGATTCCTGATGATCAACCTCCTCCTTCACATCTGACTCCTGATGATCAACCTCCTCCTTCACATCTGAGTCCTGATGATTAACCTCCTCCTTCACATCTGACTGCTGATGATCAACCTCCTCCTTCACATCTGACTCCTGATGATCAACCTCCTCCTTCACATCTGACTCCTGATGATCAACCTCCTCCTTCACATCTGACTCCTGATGATCAACCTCCTCCTTCACATCTGACTCCTGATGATCAACCTCCTCCTTCACATCTGACTCCTGATGATCAACCTCCTCCTTCACATCTGACTCCTGATGATCAACCTCCTCCTTCACATCTGACTCCTGATGATCAACCTCCTCCTTCACATCTGACTCCTGATGATCAACCTCCTCCTTCACATCTGACTCCTGATGATCAACCTCCTCCTTCACATCTGTCTCCTGATGATCAACCTCCTCCTTCACATCTGACTCCTGATGATCAACCTCCTCCTTCACATCTGACTCCTGATGATCAACCTCCTCCTTCACATCTGACTCCTGATGATCAACCTCCTCCTTCACATCTGACTCCTGATGATCAACCTCCTCCTTCACATCTGACTCCTGATGATCAACCTCCTCCTTCACATCTGACTCCTGATGATCAACCTCCTCCTTCACATCTGACTCCTGATGATCAACCTCCTCCTTCACATCTGACTCCTGATGATCAACCTCCTCCTTCACATCTGACTCCTGATGATCAACCTCCTCCTTCACATCTGACTCCTGATGATCAACCTCCTCCTTCACATCTGACTCCTGATGATCAACCTCCTCCTTCACATCTGACTCCTGATGATCAACCTCCTCCTTCACATCTAACTCCTGATGATCAACCTCCTCCTTCACATCTGACTCCTGATGATCAACCTCCTCCTTCACATCTGACTCCTGATGATCAACCTCCTCCTTCACATCTGACTCCTGATGATCAACCTCCTCCTTCACATCTGACTCCTGATGATCAACCTCCTCCTTCACATCTGACTCCTGATGATCAACCTCCTCCTTCACATCTGACTCCTGATGATCAACCTCCTCCTTCACATCTGACTCCTGATGATCAACCTCCTCCTTCACATCTGATTCCTGATGATCAACCTCCTCCTTCACATCTGACTCCTGATGATCAACCTCCTCCTTCACATCTGACTCCTGATGATCAACCTCCTCCTTCACATCTGACTCCTGATGATCAACCTCCTCCTTCACATCTGACTCCTGATGATCAACCTCCTCCTTCACATCTGACTCCTGATGATCAACCTCCTCCTTCACATCTGACTCCTGATGATCAACCTCCTCCTTCACATCTGACTCCTGATGATCAACCTCCTCCTTCACATCTGACTCCAGTGATCAATCCAGAGCATCTTCGTTTTGGGGGAATCCCGATAGAGGACGTAATCCAATAGGCCGTCATCACCACCACCGCCCACTAGTTAATTGTCATTCAGGTTATCAATGGGAAGTGCATTAGCAATATGTCCTGTCTGGTAACTTGTCTCGTTCAAAGGATTTACATTGGCAGGTGCACAGGGAGAAACCCCATTAAAACACTTTTGGAAGTCTTTAACTGTATCAAAGTCTGTGGCCTGTGATGTTGGGACAGATGATAGTCCCTTATTATACAAGAGACAAAATCCCCTAATTCTACAGCACAACGGCAGAGTCATGTCTTCAGTGTAAAACTAACAATGACTCAATAATCCTTCTGGGAATGTGATGATGTCATAAAGTTATGGGAGGAGTTAGAAAGTTGTCTGTCAGAAGTACAGGATTATAATGTAAACTTACTTTTAATCCGTCTGTCTGCATATTTCAAGACATGGCATTTGAGGGTGCAGTGAGATACCCCCAGAGTTGGACGATACTTTTCTCGTCAATCATCCTAAATATTATACTTAATTAAAACCTGGAAATCAACCAATCCTCTGTTGTTAATTCAATAGAAAGGTATAATGCTTTATTATCTAAAAGATGAAAGTGACGGAGAGAAATAAAATGGTGCTGATTCGGGCGCTGGAGATGGGGGTGTTCTAGTGGGTCTGGGCAGGTGTGATGTAGTTAATGGAGATGGAGGTGTGTTCTAGTGGGTCTGGACAGGTGTGATGTAGTTAATGGAGATGGAGGTGTGTTCTAGTGGACAGGTGTGATGTAGTTAATGGAGATGGAGGTGTGTTTTAGTGGGTCTGGACAGGTGTGATGTAGTTAATGGAGATGGAGGTGTGTTCTAGTGGGTCTGGGCAGGTGTGATGTAGTTAATGGAGATGGAGGTGTGTTCTAGTGGGTCTGGACAGGTGTGATGTAGTTAATGGAGATGGAGGTGTGTTCTAGTGGGTCTGGACAGGTGTGATGTAGTTAATGGAGATGGAGGTGTGTTCTAGTGGACAGGTGTGATGTAGTTAATGGAGATGGAGATGTGTTCTAGTGGACAGGTGTGATGTAGTTAATGGAGATGGAGGTGTGTTCTAGTGGACAGGTGTGATGTAGTTAATGGAGATGGAGGTGTGTTCTAGTGGGTCTGGACAGGTGTGATGTAGTTAATGGAGATGGAGGTGTGTTCTAGTGGGTCTGGACAGGTGTGATGTACTTAATGGAGATGGAGGTGTGTTCTAGTGGACAGGTGTGATGTAGTTAATGGAGATGGAGGTGTGTTCTAGTGGACAGGTGTGATGTAGTTAATGGAGATGGAGGTGTGTTCTAGTGGGTCTGGGCAGGTGTGATGTAGTTAATGGAGATGGAGGTGTGTTCTAGTGGACAGGTGTGATGTAGTTAATGGAGATGGAGATGTGTTCTAGTGGACAGGTGTGATGTAGTTAATGGAGATGGAGATGTGTTCTAGTGGACAGGTGTGATGTAGTTAATGGAGATGGAGGTGTGTTCTAGTGGACAGGTGTGATGTAGTTAATGGAGATGGAGGTGTGTTCTAGTGGGCAGGTGTGATGTAGTTAATGGAGATGGAGGTGTGTTCTAGTGGACAGGTGTGATGTAGTTAATGGAGATGGAGGTGTGTTCTAGTGGACAGGTGTGATGTAGTTAATGGAGATGGAGGTGTGTTCTAGTGGACAGGTGTGATGTAGTTAATGGAGATGGAGGTGTGTTCTAGTGGACAGGTGTGATGTAGTTAATGGAGATGGAGGTGTGTTCTAGTGGACAGGTGTGATGTAGTTAATGGAGATGGAGGTGTGTTCTAGTGGACAGGTGTGATGTAGTTAATGGAGATGGAGGTGTGTTCTAGTGGGTCTGGACAGGTGTGATGTAGTTAATGGAGATGGAGGTGTGTTCTAGTGGACAGGTGTGATGTAGTTAATGGAGATGGAGGTGTGTTCTAGTGGGCAGGTGTGATGTAGTTAATGGAGATGGAGGTGTGTTCTAGGGGACAGGTGTGATGTAGTTAATGGAGATGGAGGTGTGTTCTAGTGGGTCTGGGCAGGTGTGATGTAGTTAATGGAGATGGAGGTGTGTTCTAGTGGGTCTGGGCAGGTGTGATGTAGTTAATGGAGATGGAGGTGTGTTCTAGTGGGTCTGGACAGGTGTGATGTAGTTAATGGAGATGGAGGTGTGTTCTAGTGGGTCTGGACAGGTGTGATGTAGTTAATGGAGATGGAGGTGTGTTCTAGTGGACAGGTGTGATGTAGTTAATGGAGATGGAGGTGTGTTCTAGTGGACAGGTGTGATGTAGTTAATGGAGATGGAGGTGTGTTCTAGTGGACAGGTGTGATGTAGTTAATGGAGATGGAGGTGTGTTCTAGTGGACAGGTGTGATGTAGTTAATGGAGATGGAGGTGTGTTCTAGTGGACAGGTGTGATGTAGTTAATGGAGATGGAGATGTGTTCTAGTGGGTCTGGACAGGTGTGATGTAGTTAATGGAGATGGAGGTGTGTTCTAGTGGGTCTGGACAGGTGTGATGTAGTTAATGGAGATGGAGGTGTGTTCTAGTGGACAGGTGTGATGTAGTTAATGGAGATGGAGGTGTGTTCTAGTGGACAGGTGTGATGTAGTTAATGGAGATGGAGGTGTGTTCTAGTGGACAGGTGTGATGTAGTTAATGGAGATGGAGATGTGTTCTAGTGGACAGGTGTGATGTAGTTAATGGAGATGGAGGTGTGTTCTAGTGGGTCTGGGCAGGTGTGATGTAGTTAATGGAGATGGAGGTGTGTTCTAGTGGACAGGTGTGATGTAGTTAATGGAGATGGAGGTGTGTTCTAGTGGACAGGTGTGATGTAGTTAATGGAGATGGAGGTGTGTTCTAGTGGACAGGTGTGATGTAGTTAATGGAGATGGAGGTGTGTTCTAGTGGGTCTGGACAGGTGTGATGTAGTTAATGGAGATGGAGGTGTGTTCTAGTGGACAGGTGTGATGTAGTTAATGGAGATGGAGGTGTGTTCTAGTGGACAGGTGTGATGTAGTTAATGGAGATGGAGGTGTGTTCTAGTGGACAGGTGTGATGTAGTTAATGGAGATGGAGGTGTGTTCTAGTGGGTCTGGACAGGTGTGATGTAGTTAATGGAGATGGAGGTGTGTTCTAGTGGACAGGTGTGATGTAGTTAATGGAGATGGAGGTGTGTTCTAGTGGGCAGGTGTGATGTAGTTAATGGAGATGGAGAGGTGTTCTAGGGGACAGGTGTGATGTAGTTAATGGAGATGGAGGTGTGTTCTAGTGGGTCTGGGCAGGTGTGATGTAGTTAATGGAGATGGAGGTGTGTTCTAGTGGGTCTGGGCAGGTGTGATGTAGTTAATGGAGATGGAGATGTGTTCTAGTGGACAGGTGTGATGTAGTTAATGGAGATGGAGGTGTGTTCTAGTGGACAGGTGTGATGTAGTTAATGGAGATGGAGATGTGTTCTAGTGGACAGGTGTGATGTAGTTAATGGAGATGGAGGTGTGTTCTAGTGGGTCTGGGCAGGTGTGATGTAGTTAATGGAGATGGAGGTGTGTTCTAGTGGACAGGTGTGATGTAGTTAATGGAGATGGAGGTGTGTTCTAGTGGACAGGTGTGATGTAGTTAATGGAGATGGAGGTGTGTTCTAGTGGACAGGTGTGATGTAGTTAATGGAGATGGAGGTGTGTTCTAGTGGGTCTGGACAGGTGTGATGTAGTTAATGGAGATGGAGGTGTGTTCTAGTGGACAGGTGTGATGTAGTTAATGGAGATGGAGGTGTGTTCTAGTGGACAGGTGTGATGTAGTTAATGGAGATGGAGGTGTGTTCTAGTGGACAGGTGTGATGTAGTTAATGGAGATGGAGGTGTGTTCTAGTGGGTCTGGACAGGTGTGATGTAGTTAATGGAGATGGAGGTGTGTTCTAGTGGACAGGTGTGATGTAGTTAATGGAGATGGAGGTGTGTTCTAGTGGGCAGGTGTGATGTAGTTAATGGAGATGGAGAGGTGTTCTAGGGGACAGGTGTGATGTAGTTAATGGAGATGGAGGTGTGTTCTAGTGGGTCTGGGCAGGTGTGATGTAGTTAATGGAGATGGAGGTGTGTTCTAGTGGGTCTGGGCAGGTGTGATGTAGTTAATGGAGATGGAGATGTGTTCTAGTGGACAGGTGTGATGTAGTTAATGGAGATGGAGGTGTGTTCTAGTGGACAGGTGTGATGTAGTTAATGGAGATGGAGGTGTTCTAGTGGGTCTGGGCAGGTGTGATGTAGTTAATGGAGATGGAGGTGTGTTCTAGTGGACAGGTGTGATGTAGTTAATGGAGATGGAGGTGTGTTCTAGTGGACAGGTGTGATGTAGTTAATGGAGATGGAGGTGTGTTCTAGTGGACAGGTGTGATGTAGTTAATGGAGATGGAGGTGTGTTCTAGTGGACAGGTGTGATGTAGTTAATGGAGATGGAGGTGTGTTCTAGTGGGTCTGGGCAGGTGTGATGTAGTTAATGGAGATGGAGGTGTGTTCTAGTGGACAGGTGTGATGTAGTTAATGGAGATGGAGGTGTGTTCTAGTGGACAGGTGTGATGTAGTTAATGGAGATGGAGATGTGTTCTAGTGGGTCTGGACAGGTGTGATGTAGTTAATGGAGATGGAGGTGTGTTCTAGTGGGTCTGGACAGGTGTGATGTAGTTAATGGAGATGGAGGTGTGTTCTAGTGGACAGGTGTGATGTAGTTAATGGAGATGGAGGTGTGTTCTAGTGGACAGGTGTGATGTAGTTAATGGAGATGGAGGTGTGTTCTAGTGGACAGGTGTGATGTAGTTAATGGAGATGGAGATGTGTTCTAGTGGGTCTGGACAGGTGTGATGTAGTTAATGGAGATGGAGGTGTGTTCTAGTGGACAGGTGTGATGTAGTTAATGGAGATGGAGGTGTGTTCTAGTGGGTCTGGACAGGTGTGATGTAGTTAATGGAGATGGAGATGTGTTCTAGTGGACAGGTGTGATGTAGTTAATGGAGATGGAGGTGTGTTCTAGTGGACAGGTGTGATGTAGTTAATGGAGATGGAGTTGTGTTCTAGTGGGCAGGTGTGATGTAGTTAATGGAGATGGAGGTGTGTTCTAGTGGACAGGTGTGATGTAGTTAATGGAGATGGAGGTGTGTTCTAGTGGGTCTGGACAGGTGTGATGTAGTTAATGGAGATGGAGATGTGTTCTAGTGGACAGGTGTGATGTAGTTAATGGAGATGGAGGTGTGTTCTAGTGGACAGGTGTGATGTAGTTAATGGAGATGGGGGTGTGTTCTAGTGGGTCTGGGCAGGTGTGATGTAGTTAATGGAGATGGAGATGTGTTTAACGTTTGCAAGCTTGAGCTGGATATCGACCTTATGTGACCTTCCTGGTCCCTCAAGTCAGTGAGTCAACACAGGAAGGAGCAATGAATGGATAGTTCATTTATTTCCAAAGCTGCAATGATGGGACACACACAGTATGGATGAATGATCAGTAGTGACGGGATATAAATAGCACTCCCATAGCAATTCTCCATAAATCTGCCCTATAATATACTAACAAAAAACAATCAAGATGTCTGTCAAAGTTATTATGATCATATAGTGGATTTAACAGTTCCTAATAATTCCTAATTTACTATAATAAAATAAATACATAGTTTCCATGTGTAATCTCATATTCACAACATCAGAATTAACTGTCATCCATTTTAGTATCAAAATATATCAAATTAACCTGGAATATTACTCAATGTCCCCCTCTGGTGGTGAAGAAGTATAATCCACCTAAACTAACAGAACCGGGCTGATAAACTGGCTGGAGTTCATGAGTTTATAAAACACATACTTTATACATGTCATAAATTACCTGCATTGATGAGACACACAGTGTGGATGAATTATCAGGATATAAATAGCACTCCTAAAGAAGATGCAGTGTGGATGAATGATCAGGATATAAATAGCACTCCTAAAGAAGATGCAGTGTGGATGAATGATCAGTAGTGACAGGATATAAATAGCACTCCTAAAGAAGATGCAGTGTGGATGAATGATCAGGATATAAATAGCTCTCCTAAAGAAGATGCAGTGTGGATGAATGATCAGGATATAAATAGCACTCCTATAGAAGATGCAGTGTGGATGAATGATCAGGATATAAATAGCACTCCTAAAGAAGATGCAGTGTGGATGAATGATCAGGATATAAATAGCACTCCTATAGAAGATGCAGTGTGGATGAATGATCAGGATATAAATAGCACTCCTATAGAAGATGCAGTGTGGATGAATGATCAGGATATAAATAGCTCTCCTAAAGAAGATGCAGTGTGGATGAATGATCAGTAGTGACAGGATATAAATATCACTCCTAAAGAAGATGCAGTGTGGATGAATGATCAGGATATAAATAGCACTCCTATAGAAGATGCAGTGTGGATGAATGATCAGAATATAAATAGCTCTCCTAAAGAAGATGCAGTGTGGATGAATGATCAGGATATAAATAGCACTCCTAAAGAAGATGCAGTGTGGATGAATGATCAGGATATAAATAGCACTCCTAAAGAAGATGCAGTGTGGATGAATGATCAGTAGTGACAGGATATAAATAGCACTCCTATAGATGATGCATTTTCCAGTTTGCTACCAACTTGATAGAGGGAACTTTAGCATAAAACCCACATGGAAAACTGAGATTCGGCAAATAACATATAAAGAGAGGCCAAACCAACAACAGAAGTTACTAAAACATAAATTGCTAATTTATGATGTAAAAGGTGGATTTTATGATGTAATGTCAACTTTATACATTTGTATCCCAGGACCACTCAATTTCCAATTTCTCCAGAAATCTGCTGTGGGTTACCCAGAATCACATTGGGTTACCCAGAATAACATCCTTTATCACTGACTGTAATGTAAACACACGAGCAGCGATCTAAGGTACTGCATCTCAGTGCTAGAGGCGTCACTACAGACCCTGGTTCAAAACTAGGCTGTATCATAACAGGCCGTGATAGGGAGTCCCATAGGGCAACGCACAGTGGCCCAGCATCGTCTGGGTTAGGGTTTGGCCGGGGTTTGGCAGGGGTTTGGCCGTCATTGTAAATAATAATTTGTCCTTAGCAGGCTTTCCTGGTTAAATAAAGGTTAAATACATTTTTTAAATGTAACTGCATTACACCGTTACACTGGCATACAAACTCGGTAGCATAGAGTTGATCATCCATATGACGTTAAGAAATAGTGCATTGTGGGTAGTTTAGAAGATTTCCATAAATAAGTGAATAAATATGTAATAACACAAAAACATAACTGTTTGTACTTATAGGTAACCATATCGTGACTACAACTAGGCTACTAAGTCTTTAACCACACTGTGTTGTTACACTGGTGAGTAAAAACTTATGCTTCCTACAATTAAACTTGTCTGAAACTAAAATAAACATTTTACTCTACTGCGTTACCCACTCCAGTCAGCAGATGGCGGTCTGGGAATTTAAGGCGATGCTGTTGGTGTGACGTATAATCTAGTGGACGGAACGCTTCTTTCAACAGCAACAACAGTTATTCACAAGCAGGCTTTAATGTGCTGGGCTTTGTTGTATAAACACAACTTTTCACCTCATAAATGTTTTATTTGGAACAATGGGTCAATATTACATAGAAATAAGATGTTATTTAACCATAAATGGTTCTCGAAAAACATTGTTCTTGTCAGCCAATTGGTTAATAACAGTGGGAATCTATTTACACGGAGAGAATTTATGGAAATATACAACTTTGAGGTTTCAAGCAAGGAATATGACACTGTTATTAAAGCTATACCTAGTGGGATAAAAACTTTACTTCAGAATAATGCATATTTTGGAATATCTCCGATTGTAGGCGATATTCAGGTGAATGGCATTGGTCTACTAGATACGAAATTCAACAATCGTTTAATAAGGGATATTTTCTACAGGAAGTCTATTCCCTCTGCTATATTTTGTTGGGCTTCATCGTTTGATGTAAACTGGCGCCGTGCTTGGCTCACTCCACACAGATTTATGGTGACCAATAAAGTAAAGGAGATCTCCTTTAAGATAATCCATAGATGCTATCCGTGTAATAGCTTGATTTCTAAATATATATTTGACGTTACCAGTGAATGCAGTTTTTGTGAACTAGAAACTGAATCTATTGAACACTTATTCTGTAATTGTTTATATAGTGAAGTGTTTTGGACTGATGTAAAACTATATCTTAGCCGCAAATTGCATACAACCATTGATATTACTAAGTTTGACATATTATTTTACTACACTGATTCCACAATTGAACGTGAGTATGTCATAAATCTCTTTATTTTATTAGGAAAATCTTTTATCCACAAATCAAAATTTATGAAGAAAAAGCCCCTTTTCTTAATTTTTTATCTGATTTGGAACAGTACGTAGAATCTTTAAAACGTATACAAAACAATATGTCAAAAAAATGTATTCGATATATGTCTGTATTTGATTTGATATAATATATATATTTTTTTTCTCTAATTTCTTTGGATTCCCTCTGGCTGTTATGTTATGTTATGTTTATGTTTTGCATGTTACTGTTATTTACAACAAGTTAAATAAAGATCTGTGCAAACTAAAAAACTACAAAAAAAAATAATAATAGTTAGCGAATACATTACTGTAAACTAAAAAAAATAATAAAAATTAAATAATAATAAAATAAAAATAAATATGAATATGAAACTGCCTTAAATACAATGATAGTATGTTTTAAATTCTCACTTAAAATATGCAGTGCTCTATTTGAACGTCTCAATATAATATTATTATTTCATGAAAGGAATGAAAAATAAATTTGTGTGCAAAAAAAAAAACAATCTTAACTGCGTCTCCCTCCAGTCAGCAGACGGCGATGTGCGTCTTTCAGGCGATGCTGCAGCGTGACGTATAATCTAGTGGACGGAACGGATCAACAACAGCGAGTCAGCCACCTTGGTAGCCAACAGCCGAAACATTTAGACTGTTTCTGTGCATATTTGCCTCTGTGTTTTAAATATACTTCTGACATCTAGTTAATTGCCCCCATTTAAATGTTATAGGTACATTGTTAGTCAACTAGCTGGCTTGATAAGTTAGCCTAGCACTAAACTAGTCGCTCATGCTAACTAGCTAGCTAACATCCCCGACCATGAGCTCACTGATGTATTCCTCGCCTACTAAAGAAGGATAGGTCTGCTGGACGGAGAAAGAAGCTCTGTGGCTAGAACATTGTCATGAAAGAGGAGAAGGAAGACGCGTTCAGAGTGAAGGAGGAGGAGGATGTTACTGTAAAAGAAGAGGAGGAAGAGAAAGAAGAGGATGCAGTTTTTGGAGTGAAGAAAGGGAGAGATAACGGTCATATTGACAGAGGAGTCAGGAGATCTGATTACCATCAGTAAGTACTGTCTTAAAAACGGGCTCTAACTCTCCAAAGGTTTTGAACGAACGTGTTGTTTTAAAGCAGCATGCTACTGAAATTCTATACTTGAAAATGTTGTTCTGTACTATAGGAATTCATGTTATAATATAATGTTAAAGCTACATTTTAAAATGACAGCCATGGTATATCAGGCCGTATACCACGGGTATGTCATGTATTTTTACTGTTCTAATTATGTTGGTAACATGTTTATAATAGCAATAAGAGACCTCAGGGGTTTGTGATAGATGGCCAATATACCACGGCTAAGTTCTGTATCCGGGCACTCTGTGTTGAGTCGTGCTTAAGAACAGTCTTTAACCGTGCTATATTGGCCCTATACCACACTTCCTCTGGCCTTATTACTTAACTGTAACATGTGTATACCATCAGAGTCCCCCCACCACAAAATCACAACTTAATTGTCTCACAGAATCGCAAACATGTTATAAATGAAATTTTTGACGTGTGTCCATTGTAGGCCTTGCGTAGAGTGTGTATACCCACAAAAAGCAGATTTCTAAATAATGTTGGAGAAATACATAAAATAAGTGTCACGTCCTGACCATAGTAACTGGTTATTTTCTATGGTAGAGTAGGTCAGGGTGTGACAGGCGGTGTTTTGTGTTTTTCTATTTCTATGTGTTAGTTCTAGGTTTTCTCTTTCTATGTTTTTTTGGGGGGTTGATCTCCAATTGGAGGCAGCTGGTCCTCGTTGCCTCTGATTGGAGATCATATTTAAGTAGGGGTTTTTCTTCCTGGGTTTTTGTGGGCAGTTGCATTCTGTTTAGTCTCTGTACCTGACAGAACTGTAAGTTGATAATTTCCTTTTGTTATTTTGTCATTAGTGTTTTGAGTAAATAAATATAATAATGAACACTCAACACGCTGCGTTTTGGTCCCCTCTATACGACGCCCGTTACAATAAGAAGCATTATTGAAATGAAATGGACACGTGTTATGGGGAGACTGAACATATTAGCAAAAGGACAAGTGTTTTGGGGAGACTGAACATATTAGCAAAAGGACAAGTGTTTTGGGGAGACTGAACATATTAGCAAAAGGACAAGTGTTTTGGGGAGACTGAAAATATTAGCAAAAGGACAAGTGTTTTGGGGAGACTGAACATAATAGCAAAAGGACAGTTTGTAAGTCTTCAAAATAACAATTTTGAAGGAAAGGTGTGGCTAAACAAAAAAATATAATTTAGAGAGATAGTAATGTCCATTATTACTTTAGAGATGAAGTGGGACACCAACAAAACGTTATTAACAATGGATCAACTGCAGCCTATAACACTGACTGGAATAGTAATATATATTATTGTAGAGCTCTGATCAGCCTATAAACATGATCTATTATTATAGAGCTCTGATCAGCCTATAAACATGACATTATCTATTATTATAGAGCTCTGATCAGCCTATAAACATGATCTATTATTATAGAGCTCTGATCAGCCTATAACACTGACTGGAATAGTAATATATATTATTATAGAGCTCTGATCAGCCTATAAACATGACATTATCTATTATTATAGAGCTCTGTTCAGCCTATAAACATGACATTATCTATTATTATAGAGCTCTGATCAGCCTATAAACATGACATTATCTATTATTATAGAGCTCTGATCAGCCTATAACATGACATTATCTATTATTATAGAGCTCTGCTCAGCCTATAAACATGACATTATCTATTATTATAGAGCTCTGATCAGCCTATAAACATGACATTATCTATTATTATAGAGCTCTGATCAGCCTATAAACATGACATTATCTATTATTATAGAGCTCTGTTCAGCCTATAAACATGACATTATCTATTATTATAGAGCTCTGCTCAGCCTATAACATGACATTATCTATTATTATAGAGCTCTGATCAGCCTATAACATGACATTATCTATTATTATAGAGCTCTGATCAGCCTATAAACATGACATTATCTATTATTATAGAGCTCTGCTCAGCCTATAAACATGACATTATCTATTATTATAGAGCTCTGATCAGCCTATAAACATGACATTATCTATTATTATAGAGCTCTGATCAGCCTATACACATGACATTATCTATTATTATAGAGTTCTGCTCAGCCTATAAACATGATCTATTATTATAGAGCTCTAATCAGCCTATAAACATGACATTATCTATTATTATAGAGCTCTGTTCAGCCTATAAACATGACATGATCTATTATTATAGAGCTCTGTTCAGCCTATAAACATGACATTATCTATTATTATAGAGCTCTGTTCAGCCTATAAACATGACATTATCTATTATTATAGAGCTCTGTTCAGCCTATAACATGACATTATCTATTATTATAGAGCTCTGATCAGCCTGGAAACATGACATTATCTATTATTATAGAGCTCTGATCAGCCTGTAAACATGACATTATCTATTATTATAGAGCTCTGATCAGCCTGTAAACATGACATTATCTATTATTATAGAGCTCTGCTCAGCCTATAAACATGACATTATCTATTATTATAGAGCTCTGATCAGCCTGAAGACATGACATTATCTATTATTATAGAGCTCTGATCAGCCTATAAACATGACATTATCTATTATTATAGAGCTCTGTTCAGCCTATAAACATGACATTATCTATTATTATAGAGCTCTGCTCAGCCTATAAACATGACATTATCTATTATTATAGAGCTCTGTTCAGCCTATAAACATGACATTATCTATTATTATAGAGCTCTGATCAGCCTATAAACATTATCTATTATTATAGAGCTCTGTTCAGCCTATAAACATGACATTATCTATTATTATAGCGCTGTGCTCAGCCTATAAACATGATCTATTATTATAGAGCTCTGCTCAGCCTATAAACATGATCTATTATTATAGAGCTCTGCTCAGCCTATAAACATGACATTATCTATTATTATAGAGCTCTGCTCAGCCTGTAAACATGACATTATCTATTATTATAGAGCTCTGCTCAGCCTGTAAACATGACATTATTTATTATTATAGAGCTCTGTTCAGCCTATAAACATGACATTATCTATTATTATAGAGCTCTGCTCAGCCTATAGACATGACATTATCTATTATTATACAGCTCTGCTCAGCCTATAAACATGATCTATTATTATACAGCTCTGCTCAGCCTATAAACATGACATTATCTATTATTATAGAGCTCTGCTCAGCCTAAAATACGACATTATGTAGCCTGGCAGGTAGGAGCCAGTAACCGAAAGGTTGCTGGATCAAATCCCCGAGCTGACAAGGTAAAAACGCTGTCATTCTGCCCCTGAGCAAGGAAGTTAACCCACTGTTCCCTGGCTGCCGATGACGTGGATGTCTATTAAGGCAGCCCCGCACACCTCTCTGATTCAGAGGGGTTGGGTTAAATACGGGACACACATTTCAGTTGAATCCATTCAGTTGACTAGGTATCCCCCTTTCCCTATTGTAGAGCTCTGCTCAGCCTATAAACATGTGAGAAAGATTAGATTTTATGTTCTACATTATTATTATTATTAGGGCGGCCACCAAGTTTTTATTAAATTATGTAATGTTCTGAAAACTGACTTCAGGTTTTTGAGGAATCTAGCCTCACAGGAAGACAGTTTTATTTTATGGAGGTTTAATTCAGTTCTCTGTTTAATATTTAACTAAAAACTCTGTTTGTCTTTGGTAGGAGAGGGACCAGACTCTCACTCTGACAGCAGGGAGACTCCTTTAGGGGAACCAGACCCAGAGACGCCCAAACCAGCGAGACAACACCACTGTTCCCAGTGTGGAAAGCGTTTTAAGTGGTTAAGGAACCTGAAAGTACATGAGAGAACGCATACAGGAGAAAACCCTTACGAATGCTCCCACTGTGGAAAGAGTTTTACCAAGTTAGGGAACCTAAAAGAGCATGAGAGGACACACACAAGAGAAAAGAGTTTCCAATGTTCCCAGTGTGGAAAGAGGTTTACCCAGTTACGGTACCTGAAACAACATGAAGAAATACACACAGAAGATAGGAAGACCTACCACTGCTCTCAGTGTGGAAAGATATTTACTGGGTTAGGGAACCTGAAAATACATATGAGAAGACACTCTGGAGAGAAGCCGTACCACTGTTCCCACTGTGTAAAGAGTTTTACTCAGTTAGGGAGCCTGAAAACACATGAGAGGGGACACACTGGAGAGAAGCCTTATCACTGTTCACACTGTGGAAGGAATTTTAGGTGGTATGCGAGCCTGAAGGAGCATGAGAGAATACACACAGGAGAAAAGCCTTACCACTGTTCCAATTGTGAAAATAGTTTTACCCATCGAGGGAGCCTGAAAGCGCATGAGAGAATACACTCAGGAGAAAAGCCTTACAAATGTTCCCGATGTGAAAAGAGTTTTACCCGGTTAGGGAGCTTGAAAAAGCATGAGAGAACACACACAGGAGAAAAGCCTTTCCAACAGACTAATACACAGGAGGAGAAGACATACCACTGCTCTCATTGTGAAAAGACATTTTCCCAGTCAGAGGACCTGAAATCACATGAGAGAATAGAGAGGCTGTGTTCTGACTTATGTTTTTGATTGAGAAATTGTGTTTTTGTTCATTCTACATTAAATAATATTGTATGAATGAAATCATACTGAAAAATAGGTCTACATGTTTTTTCCAGCTCAAGACATGATCATGTCGAAAATCGGATTAAAAGAGTAAAAAAAAAATGTTTTGATTATGAACTTAAGATTGATTGAATGCAAGTGTAAACCCCTAAATGTTGTTCACTATATCATTGGGATATTTCAAACATGTTAATTATTAAATAGATTGATATTAGTATTTCTTCATTCAGATTGTCATTGTAAATGCGTATTGGTTCTCAATTGACATATCTGATTAAATAAATGTGAAATAAAGTAAATGCCATATTATTTTTGGGAAGTCTATTTGGTTCTATGTTGGGACTATAAGAATATTTTGAAGATAAATACACAAGGCAGAGTACGAGAGAGACAGAGGACGAGAGGTCAGTACAGTACTAACAACCAATGGAAATAGTGTTTTTTCCTGTAATAGGGAGTTATTGATCAGTGGTTCAGCAACATGGGAGGATGTAGATGTACACTACCGTTCAACAGTTTGGGGTCACTTAGAAATAACCTTGTTTTTAAAAGAAAGCAATTTTTTGTCCATTAAAATAACATCAAATTGATCTGAAATACAGTGTAGACATTGTTAATGTTGTAAATGACTATTGTAGCTGGAAACAGATGATTATTAATGGAATATCTACATAGGCGTACAGAGGCCCATTATCAGCCACCATCACTCCTGTGTTCCTATGGCACGTTGTGTTAGTTAATCCAAGTTTATCATTTTAAAAGGCTAATTGATCATTAGAAAACCCTTTTGCAATTATGTTAGCACAGCTGAAAACTGTTGTTATGATTAAAGAAGCAATAAAACTGGTCTGCTTTAGACTAGTTGAGTATCTGGAGCATCAATGTAACCTCTCAAATTCATAGACAGGTGTCGCGTCTTTTTACCCAAAAGTAGTTTTTTACCCGGAGACTGTAGTGCTACTTTCTCAAAATGAACATAAATGCTGTAGGGGGAGGGTTCTGGTGTTTTACCAGGAGACTGGGGCCGATCCCCATTTAGGAATGTATGTCTTGCTTACTCACACTCTGCATGTGTTGATACCTGGCTGAAAACCCTCACAGTTGTTGGCCAACAGATTTTGTCATGGAGTTTTCATTCAATAGGGTTTAGAGTCCATTTCATCTTAAGCCATTCTTTTAAATACGGTAATACCTTTAATTAGAATGTTGTGCCTTTAAATACCTTTTCATTCTAATTTTGTTGACGGACTCAATAGAATACACGGAGTCAGAAACTAGGGATCAATTCAAGAAAGTCATCATTCGTCTCTGTTTCAACACCAACTGGTAGATTTAAAAATACTCTGATCTTGTAGATTATTTAGGTACATTTTAGGGTTAGGAAAGTATGTATGAATCATAAAAACAATAGTCCTATAAATCTACCCTAATTCTTACTAATCATGGAAGTTTGATGACAACGGCCCAATCCTACATTTACATAAGTGTTCAGACCCTTAACTCAGTACTTTGTTGAAACACCTTTGGCAGCGATTACAGCCTTGAGTCTTCTTGGGTATGACGCTAGAAGCTTGGCACAACTGTATTTGGGGAGTTTCTCCCATTCTTCTCTGCAGATCCTCTCAAGCTCTGTCAGGTTGGATGGGGAGCATCGCTGCACAACTATTTTCAGGTCTCTCCAGAGATGTTTGATCGGGTTCAAGTCCGGGCTCTGGCTGGACCACTCAAGGACAACAGTGCAATAATATGTAACAACTTCACAACAAATACACACATCTAAAGTAAAGGAATGGAATTAAGAATATATAAATATTTGGACGAGCAATGTCAGAGTGGCATAGACTAAAATACAGTAGAATAGTATAGAATACAGTATATACATATGAGATGAGTAATACATAGACAGATACAGTAGAATAGGATAGAATACAGTATATACATATGAGATGAGTAATACATAGACAGATACAGTAGAATATGATAGAATACAGTATATACATATGAGATGAGTAATACATAGACAGATACAGTAGAATAGGATAGAATACAGTATATACATATGAGATGAGTAATGCATAGAGAGATACAGTAGAATAGGATAGAATACAGTATATACATATGTGATGAGTAATACATAGACTAAGATACAGTAGAATAGGATAGAACCTAGTCTGTTCATTATATACTTCTACATGATGTATTGTTACACCATGTAGGAGCAGTATAGACCTAGTCTGTTCATTATATACATCTACATGATGTATTGTTACACCATGTAGGAGCAGTATAGACCTAGTCTGTTCATTATATACATCTACATGATGTATTGTTACACCATGTAGGAGCAGTATAGACCTAGTCTGTTCATTATATACATCTACATGATGTATTGTTACACCATGTAGGAGCAGTATAGACCTAGTCTGTTCATTATATACATCTACATGATGTATTGTTACACCAACACAAAAAAAGGAAATTATATTATTTTATACTAATACAATTGCTCAGAGAAAGAGATTTAGTTTAAAATGTAATTCTCAAAAGGTTGGGGTCTGAATTATTGCCACCCATGTTTTCAATACTTCCAGCACCCTCCCCTTGGGAGGATAATGACACTGAAATGTTTTATGAGATTAGAGAACACATTGGGTGGGACCTTAGACCATTCCTCCATACAGAATCTCTCCATGTCCTTGATTTATTTAGTCTGCGCTTGTGGACTGCCCTGTTCAATTCAAACCACAGGTTTTCAATGGAGTTCAAGTCCGAAGACTGAGATGGCCATTAAAAATGTTGATTTTGTGCTCAATTAACCATTTCTTCTTTGATGTTGATGTGTCTTGCTGGAAGATCCACTTATGGCCAAGTCTCAGCCTCCTAGCAGAGAGGTAACCAGGTTTTGGGCTAAAATATCCTGGTAGTGGGTAAAGTTTATTTATTTATTTTATACAGTAATTTTTTTCTCATCTTTATCAAGGGTATCAATAACTAGGTGCTTATTTTGATATGTAGTTATTTGACTGAATCAGAAATACAGATGTGGAGTAGATGTAGAGTTTGTTTTAAATTCTCATAAAAAAATCTGAACTAATCAAACAACACTTGTTGCTCTTTGTACGTGTTGATATAATATTCATATTTAATGGAGAGGAAAAAACGTTTCCCTAAACTGCTTTATAATATTATAATTCAATGAAGAATAAAAATAGTTTTCCCTCCTCAACTGCGTTTCCTCCCTCCAGACAGCAGATGGCGATATGTGTCTTTCAGGCGATGTTTCTAGTGTGACGTATAATCTAGTGGACGGAACGCTTCTTCAGCAACTGCAGCCACCTCGGTAGCTCGCTAGCCGACAAAGTCGGAACATTCAAGTTCTTTAGACAATTTCGTGGTTTAATTGCCACTGTGATTTAAACATAGTACTCCATTTTATGTAATATTTACGTTGTAAGTCAGCTAGCTGGCTGGTTAAGTTAGCACTAGTCTAGTCGCTAATGCTAACTAGCTATTATCTCCGACCATGAGTTCACTAAGCTACTCTTCTGTTAAAGAAGAGGCCTGCTGGACGGAGAAAGAAGCTCTGGTGAAAGAGGAGGAGGAAGAGGAGGCTGTTACAATACAAAAACAAGTAGAGGGTGAGGCTGTTAGCGTGAAAGAAGAAGAGAAAGACGTTTCAGTGAAAGAAGAGGAAGCGTTCAGAGTGAAAGAGGAGGAGGATGTTACAGTAAAAGAAGAGGAGGAAGATGCAGTTTTTGGAGTGGAGGATGAAGTGAAAGAAGATGAAGACGTTTTTGGAATGAAGGATGAAGAGGGGGGAGATTACTGTCACATTAGAGGAGGACGAAGAAGAGAAGACTGGAGAACTGATTAACACCAGTAAATACAGTGAGTACTATCTAATAAAACAGGGACATTGATCTGATTAACACCAGTAAATACAGTGAGTACTATCTTATAAAACAGGGACATTGATCTGATTAACACCAGTAAATACAGTGAGTACTATCTAATAAAACAGGGACATTGATCTGATTAACACCAGTAAATACAGTGAGTACTATCTAATAAAACAGGGACATTGATCTGATTAACACCAGTAAATACAGTGAGTACTATCTAATAAAACAGGGACATTGATCTGATTAACACCAGTAAATACAGTGAGTACTATCTAATAAAACAGGGACATTGATCTGATTAACACCAGTAAATACAGTGAGTACTATCTAATAAAACAGGGACATTGATCTGATTAACACCAGTAAATACAGTGAGTACTATCTAATAAAACAGGGACATTGATCTGATTAACACCAGTAAATACAGTGAGTACTATCTTATAAAACAGGGACATTGATCTGATTAACACCAGTAAATACAGTGAGTACTATCTAATGAAACAGGGACACAAACTCTGCAGATGTTGAACTAATGTGTGATTTTTAAAAGGGCATTCTACACTTGAATATGTTTCTGTACTGTCGGAATTGTTCATGACGTCCTACAGTGATTTTTTTTAAAAACTTTTCCTATTGAAAAGTGATATAAATACAGTAAAGTATAAACACACTAATGGGAAACAAATAAATGTTTTGAGCAAAATAGTGTTTTTTTAACAACTGCAAACTAGAAGGAGTGATGTCATAGTAAGGCCTTCAAGGAGTTGGCTTGATGGGAAGTCGTGATGTCATCCAATAGGAGACTAATATTCATGTGAATATTCATTATTCTTTTTAAAATCCTTCCTGTTCTGTCAAGTTGGTTGTTGATCATTGCTAGAAAGCCGTTTTCAAGTCTTGCCATAGACTTTCAAGATGATTTAAGTCCAAACTGTAACTAGGCCACTCAGGAACATTCAATGTCATCTTGGTAAGCTCCTCCAGTGTAGATTTGGCCTTGTGGTTTAGGTTATTGTCCTGTTAGGACAGTTTTTTTATATTCAGATCTCTGAAATGCTCTCTACCTACTTAACATTTAGTGTCTCCTTATGTTACGCTGGGGAAACAGTTTTCATGGGCACAGAAATACTAAATAATTTCAGAGTTTGCTAAATCCAATGGTAAAAACCGAGAGTCACCTTAACTTTATTGACAACACCCAAATGGAAACTGTCATTAATGCGGTTCTTCAATAATTACACATAATACTTAATACTGTAGCTGTTTAGTTACAGTCACATGTTCAACTATCATCAGCTGATCCAGGAAATCATTTTCTGAATGACAGTCACATGACAAACATCACGACATGCAACAACAACCAAAGTGCTTCTTCATTCATTACTCTGGTAAAGACAGTTATGCTGTGCTGCACATTGGATCCAACATCCCTAACAAATTCATGTTTATAATGTGCTATTGTCTGGTTGATGTACTGTAGGGTCTCGTTAGTCTGTCTGGACACAGAGATACTTCGCTCATAATGTGTAGAGAACTGTTCCTTGATGGATAGGCTATTGTACAACACACAGAGAGCTATTTTCCTTTATTCAGGACATTTAGAATGACAACACATTACAGAGTAGCCTAGTGGGATTATTCACAAAATTATCTGGTGATCAGGTTATGAAATGTCATGACAGACATTTTAGTTTCCATGTTTCACCTGAAATATTAAATGATTTATAGTCCTAGGTCTATGTTATTGTTAGGTGAATTTATGGGTCCTACAGTAGGTCTATGTTATTGTTAGGTGAAGTTATGGGTCCTACAGTAGGTCTATGTTGTTGTTAGGTGAAGTTATGGGTCCTACAGTAGGTCTATGTTGTTGTTAGGGGAAGCTATGGGTCCTACAGTAGGTCTATGTTATTGTTAGGTGAAGTTATGGGTCCTACAGTAGGTCTGTGTTGTTGTTAGGTGAAGTTATGGGTCCTACAGTAGGTCTATGTTGTTGTTAGGGGAAGCTATGGGTCCTACAGTAGGTCTATGTTATTGTTAGGTGAAGTTATGGGTCCTACAGTAGGTCTATGTTGTTGTTAGGTGAAGTTATGGGTCCTACAGTAGGTCTATGTTGTTGTTAGGGAAGCTATGGGTCCTACAGTAGGTCTATGTTATTGTTAGGTGAAGTTATGGGTCCTACAGTAGGTCTGTGTTGTTGTTAGGTGAAGTTATGGGTCCTACAGTAGGTCTGTGTTGTTGTTAGGTGAAGTTATGGGTCCTACAGTAGGTCTATGTTGTTGTTAGGGGAAGCTATGGGTCCTACAGTAGGTCTATGTTATTGTTAGGGGAAGTTATGGGTCCTACAGTAGGTCTATGTTATTGTTAGGTGAAGTTATGGGTCCTACAGTAGGTATATGTTGTTAGGTGAAGTTATGGATCCTACAGTAGGTCTATGTTGTTAGGTGAAGTTATGGGTCCTAAAGTTGGTCTATGTTATTGTTAGGTGAAGTTATGGGTCCTACAGTAGGTCTATGTTATTGTTAGGTGAAGTTATGGGTCCTACAGTAGGTCTATGTTGTTGTTAGGTGAAGTTATGAGCCAATTTGTTAAACACTTGGTGTACAAACCCTCATTGTCAGGCTGATGGAAAAGCCAAAGAGCATTTTACTGGTTGAAGTGTTTTTTAAGTATAAAGCAGTTGATTTGCGACAGTAACACAAACATATTAAGCAGGTGATTCAAGCGAGCCTTAGAATTATAATCCAAAGTAATGTGAAATGCACTTATAAGCAACCTGTAAATGGAGGCTATTTTTGCTGTCAGCCTATGAGAACTCCCCTGAGTTTCCCCCCACGGTGGTGAATTAGTGAATAGACACAGAGCTTAATGTGAGTTTCCTTGAGTAGCACTCCTGATCTTGCGCTGTAATATTCAGAATACATTGTGAAAAATTAAAATCTTTGCTCACCATTTTTGCTCCATGCAGATATACTACATCCATAACTAGTGGTTTCCTCATTACCAGATATACTACATCCATAACTAGTGGTTTCCTCATTACCAGATATACTACATCCATAACTAGTGGTTTCCTCATTACCAGATATACTACATCCATAACTAGTGGTTTCCTCATTACCAGATATACTACATCCATAACTAGTGGTTTCCTCATTAGCAGATATACTACATCCATAACTAGCGGTTTCCTCATTACCAGATATACTACATCCATAACTAGCGGTTTCCTCATTACCAGATATACTACATCCATAACTAGCGGTTTCCTCATTACCAGATATACTACATCCATAACTAGTGGTTTCCTCATTAGCAGATATACTACATCCATAACTAGTGGTTTCCTCATTACCAGATATACTACATCCATAACTAGTGGTTTCCTCATTACCAGATATACTACATCCATAACTAGTGGTTTCCTCATTACCAGATATACTACATCCATAACTAGTGGTTTCATCATTACCAGATATACTACATCCATAACTAGTGGTTTCCTCATTACCAGATATACTACATCCATAACTAGTGGTTTCCTCATTAGCAGATATACTACATCCATAACTAGTGGTTTCCTCATTACCAGATATACTACATCCATAACTAGTGGTTTCCTCATTACCAGATATACTACATCCATAACTAGTGGTTTCCTCATTACCAGATATACTACATCCATAACTATCGGTTTCCTCATTACCAGATATACTACATCCATAACTAGTGGTTTCCTCATTACCAGATATACTACATCCATAACTAGCGGTTTCCTCATTAGTTAAATGATTTGACCATTAAGACAGTTAACAGAAGTCAACTGTTGTACAACTTCATGGGTATGATCTGGGCATCACCTTTTATCTCAAATGAACAGTGGATTTCTGTTGTTGTGGGCCTTTAACCATCTGTCTGACTTTGTTGTTCACACAGGAGAGAGACGTGACTATCGTGGATCCTCTGGGGAGCCTCAACAACCTCATGATGCTGACAGGGCAGAGAAGAGTCTCTCCACATCAGAACACCTCAAGAAACGCCAGCGGAGAACCACAGGGAAAAGATCTCACCGCTGCTTTGACTGTGGCAAAAGATGCACCTCATCAGGCATTAAACTACACCGGAGAATTCACACAAGTGATAATTCTCACTGCTGCTCTGATTGTGGGACATTTTTTAAATCTTCATCAGAACTCAAAATACACCTGAGAAATCACACAAAAGAGAAACCTTACTTCTGCTCTGACTGTGGGAAGAGTTTTCCTCTGTCAACCAGCCTGATATCACACCAGAGAACACACACAGGAGAGAGAACTTACAGTTGTGATCAATGTGGGAGGAGTTTTCCTATTTTAATCGCCCTGATATCACACCAGAGAACACACACAGGAAAGAAACCATGTAGCTGTGATGAATGTGGGAAGAGTTTTGCTTCACCTGGCAGCCTGACAGCACACCAGAGAACACACACAGGAGAGAAACCTTTTGGCTGTAATCAATGTGGGAAGAGTTTTACTCTGCTAAGCAGCCTGATATACCACCAGAAAACACACACGGTAGAGAAACCTTATAGCTGTGCTCAATGTGGGAAGAGTTTTACTTGTTCTAGCATGCTGACTAGACACCATAGAACACACACAGGAGAGAAACCTTATAGCTGTGATCAATGTGGGAAGAGTTTTACTTGTTCTAGCATGCTGACTAGACACCATAGAACACACACAGGAGAGAAACCTTATAGCTGCAATCAATGTGGGAAGAGATACTCTCAAAAACGTTCTCTGATTAAACATCAGAAAATACATGAAGGAGTTGTTCCATGATATCAATGAATTAATGTCACAATGTAGAATGTTTTAACATTGTAGTAGGAATATTTTAATGATGTCACAATGTAGAACCCTAAACGTTTGTCCCCTGTTCTATTGATTTCAACATGATATGGATATTAGCCTCAGGGGGAAAATCCAGGCTCTGAAATGGAAGAGTTACTATTTATGTGATTTAACTAAAAGTGACTAACACAAAAAGAGCTGTGTTACACTTACCATGTTGGTGACCCACTGGAATCAAAATGCAACACTTCAAAATGTAGCTAGCTGTTTTCTACAAGTTGTCCTCTAACCAGGGATGTACACATTATTCCCAGATTCCGTGTGATTTTGAGCTGTTAGTTTAACAGGACGTGCAACCTCATCTCCCTCCTCTCGCACAATTGATTTCAACATGATATCGATGAGTGATGACAAATAAGTGTTGCATTCCTTTGTTTAGCAACCCCTACATTTAAATGCATCATTCCAAAATATAGCTGACTGTCTTCTGCAGGTTGTCCTCTAACCAGTGAGGTAAAATATATCTCCCATTTCCATGTGTTTTTATTTGTGTTAGTTTCAACAACAGTACAACCTGATTTCCCCCCTGACGATATCAGTGATTTATTGCTACTTGTTAAAAAAATACAAGTAATATGATTATTGTGGCAGATGTTTGTGTATATAGCATATTATATGTTTAGTTTTTCAATATATCACAAACTGTTTCTGCGTATTTGTTATTGAAAACTGTGTTTTGACATTGGGGCTATCCCATCTAGCAAAATGTCTTTGAAAAGAAGCCTATGCCCGATGTCCTATATTCGTTCGGTTGTAGTTAAATTACTTGAAAACAACTTAATTTCAACGTACTTCCAAGTAGCCTAGTGGTTAGAGCGTTGAGCCAGTAACCAAAAAGTTGCTGGATCGAATCCCCGAGCTGACAAGGTAAAAATATGTTGAACGCACTGTTCCTAGGCCGTCATTGTCGATAAGAATTTGTAATTGACTTGCCTAATTAAATAAAGGTTAAATGAAAAGTGGACGAGAGTTCTAGAAGCTAGTGATTTTTCGGATTCTATAAAGAATAAAATGAAAAAAATAATCCTATTGTATATTATTATTTAGAAATACGTGTTTTTTTCTTGTTTTTAATTGTTGACAGCCAGTAGACACCATGTTTATATTGGTGAAGGTGAATCATTGTAGTTGATTATAATGTGAAATGGAAGTTGTTTTCTGTTGGTGGTAAGCAAATTTGTCCAACAAAATATAGGATATATTTGTTGTCTTAAGGGGGAAGGTGTTACAGGCTTTGGTTTTTTCCATTTATGTTTTGAGGTTGGACTTTAGCACGTCTAGCTCGTTAGCACGTCTAGCTCGTTAGCTCGTCTAGCTCGTTAGCACGTCTAGCTCGTTAGCACGTCTAGCTCGTTAGCCCGTCTCGCTCGTTAGCACGTCTAGCTCGTTAGCCCGTCTAGCTCGTTAGCCCGTCTCGCTCGTTAGCACGTCTAGCTCCGTCAGCACGTCTAGCTCGTTAGCCCGTCTAGCTCGTTAGCCCGTCTAGCTCGTTAGCACGTAGGACGCACTGATTGGTGTCACCTCGTTAGTCAGTATGTGTTACACCTGTGCTGGCTTGTCCATCTCGTTAGTGGGAAGGTGTTTCACCTGAGCTGGTCCAGGTTCTATTTAAGAGTGTCTGGCCCAGTGCTCCAGTTGTCTTGATACATGTGGAGAGTCAACACCTTTAGTTGTTCCACCTTTTTGGTTTGCTTCCTGTCTTTAAGTTTGGTGTGGGTTTTTCTTTTGTTTGCCTCTTCTTGGGCAGATTTAGTGGGTCTCATGGTGGGTGTCTTTTAGGTCCCAGTTGTTGTTACTAGTCAACTTTCAGTGGACACTGAGAGAGCAAAACTGCAACATTGTTATAATACTTTTATTGCATCAAATGGTTGTTTTATCCAACAGAATAGAGGGTTCTTAGAACTATTGTGTCTGTGTGTTCTACTGAGGATGGGCCTCTGGGAGAAAACACTGTCAGGAGATTTACAATGTCTTTTGGGTGATAAAACCTAAAGAGACTGCATTCCAGAACATGAGTTAATGTTTCTGTTCTATATGGTACCAGGGAGAGATGACCCCAGGGCCAGACCCTGGTCTCTACACAAAGAGTACTGTTTTTACAGCAGATACTGTCTGCTGAGAATTATAAGTATCTTTCATACAAATCTTAACCTTGTGACCCGTTCTATACATCTGTTGTTGGTCATGTAGGTTGAAAGGGGTGCAAAAGACCTTGGTACTTTTGTCTCATGGCTCTCAATGAATCATCTGGGGGTGATTCGTCGACCAGCCATCATTATCGTAGAGCACTCAATTGATTAACTTTATAATTGTATGTTGTATTGACCTGCTCCCTTATTATTAAGTGAATAAAGATTTAGTTTAAGTATAACTCTGACTTGTGTGATAAGTTTGTCTCATTTGATATTAAAGAAATTAACAACCACATTTGGCGATGGGAACGTGAATCTTGACTTGGTGACTGACGACCTGGGTAAATGACCTGGCTCCTGATGACCTGGGTAAATTACCTGGCTCCTGACGACCTGGGTAAATGACCTGACTCCTGACGACCTGGGTAAATGACCTGGCTCCTGATGACCTGGGTAAATGACCTGGCTCCTGACGACCTGGGTAAATGACCTGGCTCCTGACGACCTGGGTAAATGACCTGGCTCCTGACGACCTGGGTAAATGACCTGGCTCCTGGTGACCTGGGTAAATGACCTGGCTCCTGACGACCTGGGTAAATGACCTGGCTCCTGGTGACCTGGGTAAATGGCCTGGCTCCTGACGACCTGGGTAAATGGTGCACGAGGGATCCCTCTAACTTGGGATCTGAGGGAGACCACACTTGGGGAACAGAGCAGATGGACCCACCTTTAATCTGAGTGGATACCACAACTCAAACCTAGTTTTTTTTTAAAGAATGAGGTGAGCAAAACATGCAAGTGCAGGCTCAGAGTGTGTATTCCTGTGTGTGATATATTTAGGCTGAATATCGATATAAGATATATATCCTGATATTTTTTTTTCTGCAAAGTGAGAGCAAATGTTCAGTCAAAGTCAAAGCCAGATATGACATGTCTCAAGTAGTTTTATTGAAAGCGGCTATTTCAGTGAACAGTTGAAAAATCAAATGAATAAATAATAAACAGGGCTCTTCACCTGGTTCAGATTAAATGCTCAGCTGTTCAAATAACAACAACATGTAAACATAAACACTGTAGAACAACAGGACGACCTTTTTGGAAATCAAAGCTCCATAAGGTGCACATTTAAATAAATACAAATATCTTAAACAAAAATAGCCTATAAAATAAAATAGGCCTATCTTTTCTGAAATAAATATTATATATATATTTATGAGAAAAGTCAACTTTTTTTTTAGTTTGACAACTTTAAATGGCTTATTAAAATCAAATTACAGATTTCTTCTCCTTTCTAACAAATCCACAGATGCAAATAACGAACATTACAAAATAATAAAATATGACAAACCCTAGTAAGGGCAGCAATTATATATAAATAAAGAACAAAATAAAGTGCTCAGTTTGAGAAAATGTTTTTAAACATCAGCCTGAGATTACCATTTGCTTTTTGTTAACTCAATTTCTTATCTGAACAGCCTCAAC
Organism: Salmo salar; assembly: GCF_905237065.1. Taxonomy (NCBI): domain Eukaryota; kingdom Metazoa; phylum Chordata; class Actinopteri; order Salmoniformes; family Salmonidae; genus Salmo; species Salmo salar. The sequence goes on from NW_025547519.1 coordinate 53,555, forward strand.
CAGTTGCACAACAAACAGACTATCAACTCAATAAACATTTTCCCCCTCTTTTTTTACTTTGATAAACAGTAATGGTGTCTTGAGGTAGACATTAGAAGACAAGCGTGTCCTCCTTCGTTTAAAGATTTTGTGCGAGAAACACCAGCCTGTCAACGGCATCCGGCTTCAGAGATGCTCTGTGGCAGGTCACGATATTGCCACTGCAGCTGAAAACCCTTTCGGAGGGTGAACTGGTAGCTGGTACCAAGAGATACTTTTTTTGCCAGGTGGCTCAGAGCTGGAAAGACAACTTCATGATCCTTCCACCACTTGAGGGGATCAGTGTCACTCTCCACACTTGCTGACTGCAAGTAACTTGACAGTTCATTTTCAATAGCCTCCCTCTTGGTTGGTGGCGCAGTGGTGGTGGCTGTGCGCTGCTTGAAGAAGCTTGCCAGTGTCTTAGCTTTTGGTGCCACTGCTGCTTCTCCATCTGCAGGCTCAGGCACAGTTGGCACACGTAGGTAAGGCGGTTGACAGCTGCTCTGATCAGCCAGTAGCGTCTCCACCTCCAAGACAGCTCTGTGCTTCAACGCATCAACTTTTTCACTTGGGATATAGGTGGCCCTGAAGCGTGGATCCACAAATGAAGCCATCTCCAATAGGTCAGTAGTGGCTGGGTCAGAATACTTGCGGTTGAGGTACTCAACAATGCAGGTCTTGATCGATTTGCAAAGCTCGCTATCACCCTCTTCACATGCCAGGAGACTGTCGTTAAAAAGGTGCAGCACAGGTTTTACATATGATAGAGTGACGTACTCCTCACCTGACAAAGCATCGGTAAAGTCCTGGAGAGGTTTCAGGACCTTTTGGACTGCTTCTAGGACCTCTAAGTCCTGCCAGGTAGGGACAAGGTGCCTGGTCTTTTTGTCATTAGACAGGACTTTGGCCAGTGCTCCTTCCTGCTCCAGGACTCTATCATCTGCTGCCTTGATCCCCAGCGTGTGGCAGACTCGGTTATGAGTTGGTGACTTGGCAGACCCAGCTGAATCTGGACTTCAGCAAGATGTCTCCTTTTCTTCCAGCTGTACCAAAATACAGCTTACAATTCTCTTGCACAGAGAAATGGCCCGGGTGACGCGCTTGTCATTCATGCCATGTCCTGTCAGAATCATAAAAAAAAACTATTAAACAAATGTGCTTATGCGAGAAATTTGACTCTGTTTTCACTTTAACACACTCATACAACTAAGTGCTTTCCAAAATCAAGCTTTAGAAATATTCTACATTAATATTTTCTTGTTTCATAGTTTATTTTTTTAATCAACGCCAGTCCTAATCATAAATATCAAATATTATATTCATTTATTTTGTGAATTTTAATCCTGTAAGTGATTTTTATGTATTATTATTTTTGTATAATTTATAAATGATGACTATACTGTATGTACATTTACTGATGTTTCGTTCTTGTTGTTGTTCTTAGTATTTATGCTTAGTATTTAATGCTACTTCATATTTCTACTCCACTAAAAACTCCACAATGTTTAGGCCTACCTACGTGTCAACATTAGTTTCTAGTTACTTTGCAGTTGGCTCTTCAATCCAGAGAAAAAACTATAGTCTATCATAATAACTAAATATGTTACCTTGATGATATCAACAGGCTAACCAGCATTTTAAAGTCATAATTACCTCACATTTACCAGCTGTAACATTAAAGTGGTAAACACATCAATGCATCACTAATTCTTATCCAATAACCTAATAAATATGGTTCTGAAATCTACCATCCTGTATTGTAAGTGATTTTACTTTTAGCACTTTATGTTTTGTGTTTTATTAATCAATCTTTGGCCAAGACAGCAGCATAAACCCACTAACCCACAGACGGAAATGCACGAGGTGGCTAAAAACAGACCTCCCTCCCATCTTCCACCAGCTTGCTATCTATGGCCCGGCTAGCTGTCTGAATCTCACTGGACCCTTTGATCACTCGGCTAAGCATGCCTCTCCTTAATGTCAATATGCCTTCTCCATTGCTGTTCTGGTTAGTGTTTATTGGCTTATTTCACTGTAGAGCCTCTAGCCCTGCTCATTATACCTTATCCAACCTCTCAGTTCCTGAGATGCTATGACATCACCTGGTTTCAATGATGTTTCTAGAGACAATATCTCTCTCATCATCACTAAATGCCTAGGTTTACCTCCTCTGTACTCACATCCCACCATACCTTTGTCTGTACATTATACCTTGAAGCTATTTTATCACCCCCAGAAACCTGCTCCTTTTTCTCTCTATTCTGGACGTCACAGACGACCAATTCTTATAGCTTTTAGCCGTACCCTCATACTTATTCTTCTCTGCTCCTCTGGGGATGTAGAGGTGAATCCAGGCCCTGCAGTGCCTGGCTCCACTCCTACTCCCCAGGCGCTCTCTTTTGATGACTTCTGTAACCGTAAAAGCCTTGGTTTCATGCATGTTAACATTAGAAGCCTCCTCCCTAAGTTTGTTTTATTCACTGCTTTAGCACACTCTGCCAACCCGGATGTCCTAGCTGTGTCTGAATCTTGGCTTAGGAAGTCCACCAAAAACTCTGAAATCTTCATCCCTAACTACAACGTTTTCAGACAAGATAGAACGACCAAAGGGGGCGGTGTTGCAATCTACTTCAGAGATAGCCTGCAGAGTTCTGTCCTGCTATCCAGGTCTGTACCCAAACAATTTGAACTTCTACTTTTAAAAATCCACCTCTCCAAAAACAAGTCTCTCACCGTTGCCGCCTGCTATAGACCCCCCTCGGCCCCTAGTTGTGCTCTGGACACCATATGTGAACTGATTGCCCCCCATCTATCTTCAGAGCTCGTGCTACTAGGTGACCTAAACTGGGACATGCTTAACACCCCAGCCATCCTACAATCCAAGCTTGATGCCCTCAATCTCACACAAATTATTAATGAACCCACCAGGTACAACCCCAAAGCCGCAAACACTGGCACCCTCATAGATATCATCCTAACCAACGTGCCCTCTAAATACACCTCTGCTGTTTTCAACCAAGATCTCAGCGATCACTGCCTCATTGCCTGCACCCGTAATGGTTCAGAGGTCAAACGACCTCCACTCATCACTGTCAAACGCTCCCTGAAACATTTCAACGAGCAAGCCTTTCTAATCGACCTGGCCCTGGTATCCTGGAAGGATATTGACCTCATCCCGTCAGTAGAGGATGCCTGGTTATTTTTTTAAATGCCTTCCTCTCCATCTTAAATAAGCATGCCCCTTTCAAGAAATTTAGAACCAGGAACAGATATAGCCCTTGGTTCTCCCCAGACCTGACTGCCCTTAACCAACACAAAAATATCCTGTGGCGTTCTGCATTAGCATCGAACTGCCCCCGCGATATGCAACTTTTTAGGGAAGTTAGAAACCAATACACACAGGCAGTTAGAAACGCCAAGGCTAGCTTTTTCAAACAGAAATTCGCTTCGTGCAACTCCAACTCTAAAAAGTTCTGGGACATTGTAAAGTCCATGGAGAATAAGAACACCTCCTCCCAGCTGCCCACTGCACTGAGGATAGGAAACTCTGTCACCACCGATAAGCCCACTATAATTGAGAATTTCAATAAGCATTTTTCTACGGCTGGCCATGCTTTCCACCTAACTACCCCTACTGCATTCAACAGCACTGCACCCCCCACAGCTACTCGCCCAAGCCTCCCCCATTTCTCCTTCTCCCAAATCCATTCAGCTGATGTTCTGAAAGAGCTACAAAATCTGGACCCCTAAAAAAAAGCTGGGCTTGACAATCTGGACCCTTTCTTTCTAAAATTATCTGCCGAAATTATTGCAACCCCTATTACTAGCCTGTTCAACCTCTCTTTCGTGTCGTCTGAGATTCCCATAGATTGGAAAGCAGCTGCTGTCATCCCCCTCTTCAAAGGAGGTGACACTCTTGACCCAAATTGCTACAGACCTATATCCATCCTACCCTGCCTTTCTAAGGTCTTCGAAAGCCAAGTCAACAAACAGATTACCGACCATTTCGAATCCCACCGCACCCTCTCCGCTATGCAATCTGGTTTCAGAGCTGGTCATGGGTGCACCTCAGCCACGCTCAAGGTCCTAAACGACATCGTAACCGCCATCGATAAGAAACAATACTGTGCTGCCGTATTCATTGACCTGGCCAAAGCTTTTGACTCTGTTAATCACCACATCCTCATCGGCAGACTCAGTAGCCTTGGTTTCTCAAACGATTGCGTCGCCTGGTTCACCAACTACTTCTCTGACAGAGTTCAGTGTGTCAAATCGGAGGGCCTACTGTCTGGACCTCTGGCAGTCTCTATGGGTTTACCACAGGGTTCAATTCTTGGTCCAACTCTTTTCTCTGTATACATAAATGATGTCGCTCTTGCTGCTGGTGAATCTCTGATCCACCTCTACGCAGACGACACCATTCTGTATACTTCTGGCCCTTCTTTGGACACTGTGTTAACAACCCTCCAGACGAGCTTCAATGCCATTCAACTCTCCTTCCGTAAATGCATGCTCTTCAACCGATCGCTGCCTGCACCTGCCCGCCTGTCCAGCATCACTTCTCTGGACGGTTCTAACTTAGAATTTGTGGACAACTACAAATACCTAGGTGTCTGGTTAGACTGTAAACTCTCCTTCCAGACTCACATCAATCATCTCCAATCCAAAGTGAAATCTCGAATTGGCTTCCTATTTCGCAACAAAGCATCCTTCACTCATGCTGCCAAACATACCCTCGTAAAACTGACCATCCTACCAATCCTCGACTTCGGCGATGTCATTTACAAAATAGCTTCCAATACCCTACTCAACAAGCTGGATGCAGTCTATCACAGTGCCATCCGTTTTGTCACCAAAGCCCCATATACTACCCACCACTGCGACCTGTACGCTCTCGTTGGCTGGCCTTCGCTTCATAATCGTCGCCAAACACATTGGCTCCAGGTCATCTACAAGACCCTGCTAGGTAAAGTCCCCCCTTATCTCCGCTCACTGGTCACCATAGCAGCACCCACCTGTAGCACGCGCTCCAGCAGGTATATCTCTCTGGTCACCCCTAAAGCCAACTCCTCCTTTGGTCGTCTCTCCTTCGAGTTCTCTGCTGCCAATGACTGGAACGAACTACAAAAATCTCTGAAACTGGAAACACTTATCTCCCTCACTAGCTTTAAGCACCAGCTATCAGAGCAGCTCCCAGATCACTGCACCTGTACATAGCCCATCTATAATTTAGCCCAAACTACTACCTCTTCCCCTACTGTATTTATTTATTTTATTTATTTTGCTCCTTTGCACCATATTATTTATTTTTTATCTCTGAACTTTCTTCAAACTACAAATCTACCATTCCAGTGTTTTTCTTGCTATACTTTATTTACTCTGCCACCATGGCATTTTTTTGCCTTTACCTCCCTTATCTCACATCATTTGCTCACATTGTATATAGTCTTATTTTTCTTCTACTGCATCATTGATTGTATGTTGTTTTACTCCATGTGTAACTCTGTGTTTTTGTATGTTGTCGAACTGCTTTGCTTTATCTTGGCCAGGTCGCAATTGTAAATGAGAACTTGTTCTCAACTTGCCCACCTGGTTAAATAAAGGACTTGTTCTCAACTGGCCTACCTGGTTAAATAAAGGACTTGTTCTCAACTGGCCCACCTGGTTAAATAAAGGACTTGTTCTCAACTGGCCCACCTGGTTAAATAAAGGACTTGTTCTCAACTGGCCTACCTGGTTAAATAAAGGACTTGTTCTCAACTGGCCTACCTGGTTAAATAAAGGTGAAAAAAATAAAACAAAAAAAGTTGCAGACAGACACAAAGGAAAAATAATAAAAAACTAATATTTTAATATGTTTTTTTCTTTAAAGTAAAATATGTGAATAGTCCTTAATATAACACTGCACTCCCCAATAGCCAAGTGTAGTCTGACCGAAGCACTGCATCCTCATCGTTCAGCTCCACCGCTCTGACCACGTCGCTCCCGTTGGCGGTTGTTATAGCAACCGGATGCTTTTCTTGGAGTTTCCCAGCTTGCGTCCTGCGAGGCCTCAGCTATATGCTCACCGGTGTGATCCTGGGGGGAAATAACTTGTTTTGGAGACACGACGCTGTTTTCATCTCCCCCAGTCGTTGAATGAAGTGAACATGTCACGCTTCATGTAAAGGCTCACATTGTCCTGCTCGACCCACATATCGCTGGTCAACGCAAAAATGGGTCCCGTTAGCGAGCCGGTCAGCAAGGCTCTGCCTGACTTCAGTGGACATTTGTGGCGGTGCTTCTCGTGTAAAGTAGTTGGGAAGCTCATATCTCGGGTCCATAGTTTTCAGTAGCTTTTTGAATCAGACTTGTTCCACAGTTGCAACAGGGACCATATCTTTAGCAATGTGATAGGACACCGCTGTAGTTATAGTACACCACTTGCCAATTTTCTTTTCATAAAGGCACACTGCGGGAAAATGAAGTTTGCAGTGAGCTTTGTTTCGGGGCTGGAGCTTTATCGGGTTGTCGACGGCTTGCGGCTGGGGCTTCTGCAGTGCGCAGTTTCACACACTCTTCGTATTGCAGTTTGTGCCACTGTTTTAGGTGGTGAAAAAGATTTGTAGTGCTTCCACCCCTGGCTGTAACTTTTTTTTATGGCACTGCCTACATATAACGTGATTTTGTTGCTCATCTGATACTTTGAATCCGAACCATCTCCAAATTACTGAGCCAATGCTTTTTCTTTTACTAACCAATTCCTCGTCAAAACGCTCCGCAGACGCTGTTGCTTCCTCCATGTTTGTTGAAGTGTCTGTTCCTGCCCCTCCGCCCTCTGTGCATGAAAGAGGAGGCGCGGGGAGCAGCGCAGAGAGCTCCGGGTCTGCAGCTTGCTTGGAGCAAGGATCAAAGCGCAAATTTCAACTATATCGATATATGCGAAATGGTCTAATTTCATATCACATTTAAAATATATATCGATATATTTTTTATATCGATATATCGCCCAGCCCTAGTCAGGCTGATAAGAACAATTCTTATTTTGTATAACGGGTCACTTAGGATGGCAGTAGCATTGTTGACGAAATGCAGGCATCGCAGCAGAATTAGGAAGCGGTCTTGGGAAAAGAGGGTGGCAAAGAAGGGAGTTGCAAACATAGGATCTGTGCTCCAGTATTCTCTTAGGGAGTTGTTCTTTACTATCCCCATGAGGAGGACTGTCACCAGGAAGGTATACATTTCACTAATTGTGGTTGTCACCCATTTAGCGAGTTTCCCCCTCACTCCTGGCTCTCTCTTCTCCTGTAGCTCCAAGGCATAGCGATTGGTCTCCTGTACTATGTTTCCCACCAGCTCCTCTGTCAGAAACAACTTGAAGCACTCTGCCTCAGATGGAAATGGACTCCAGACTGGGACTCATCAAAACAAACAGCAGGGCCAGGAGGGGTGAAATGACTGGTGGCCTTCCAGCTACCACAGAACTCCTGTACTTCATCCACTGTCGGTCTGCCTCCATCACCACCAGCATCTTCAAAGGGACCTGGTACTTGGTCAGTGGACAAGGGAACCTCAGATTCAGGGTTCTCAATGGCTACAAGGTTGGGGGGGGCAGCTCCTCACTGTCAGAATCTGATTCCTGACTTTCATACTCAGACTCATTGTCAGAATTAATAAAAAAATCTCCAGAATTTCCACATTTGTGAGTTGTCTCCTTTTGAAAGACATTGCTAATGCTACAGCTTAGCTCACTAGCTACATACATAAACAACAACACTGAATGGCTCAGAGTGAGAGGGGACGTGATTGACTGCCGGCGTGCGTCACTTGTATCAATAAATCACCATCAGAAAATGTTTTGTGAGGTAATTATTTGTGTATTTACTGTTTTATTCACATGTTTTCAATTCTGGGTGACAAATCATGCATTCCGATTCTTGCATAGCTTGTAATGGGCACATATTATGTGTGTAAAATACTTATTTGAAGGTTATATTGATTATGATGAGCTAAGCTAATTCCAGCTATGTGTATGGAGCCATGTTTGTTGACATACAATGCATTCTGGGTTTCACGTAATCATCCGTTTGACCAAAGATGTTATAACAAAATGAGGTGAGTAAGAGTTCACTCATTTTTTGAGGACTTCCGGAAATGAATGGTGGGATGTGAACGACGGTAGATGACACACCCCTTCAACACTATAAACAGACCAAACTCATCTTGTCTTTTATTATCTTCGGTTTCTGTGAGGGGGAAAATGCATGGCTGCGCGCTGAAACTAATCGTCGGATTACTGTCGATTTCTAGAAAGTGTTTTACCTAATTATTTCGATCAATGGTGAGCTCACCCCGTGATGTGATTAATTATACATAGTAATTGCAATTAGCTAATTCATATTGTAGTTTACGTCAGCCGAGAGTTAGAAAATATGACCGCTTGTGTTGGGTCAATCTATCCTCAGTTAGCGCTACGACAAATGTAGCCTACATTTTTTCCGGTTAGGATGATTGTGTTGTGATATATATATATATATATATATATTTCTGTGAATATCTGAACCATTTGCATCCAAAAATAAACTGCTCACATTCTGGAGATGGACTGTGTGTGTTTTGTGTAAATAGTTTCTGAAAAAAGTGTGTCCAGCTCAAACGCTGATTGTTGCGTCATTGGAAACTGTCCGTTGTAAACGAGTGTTCTAAAGAGTGTTCTAAACGAGGGTTCTAAACGAGGGTTCTAAAGAGCGTTCTAAAGAGCGTTCTAAAGAGCGTTGTAAATGAGTGTTCTAAAGAGCGTTCTAAATGAGCGTTGTAAATGAGTGTTGTTAAAGAGCGTTCTAAATGAGGGTTCTAAATGAGTGTTCTAAAGAGCGTTCTAAATGAGCGTTCTAAATGAGTGTTCTGAGTGTTCTAAATGAGCGTTCTAAATGAGGGTTCTAAAGAGCATTCTAAATGAGCGTTGTAAATGAGTGTTCTAAAATAGGGTTCTAAAAGAGGGTTCTAAAAGAGGGTTCTAAACGAGGGTTCTAAACGAGGGTTCGTATGAGGGTTCTAAATGTGTGTTCTAAATGAGTGTTCTAATGAGCATTCTAAACGAGGGTTCTAAATGAGGGTTCTAAATGAGGGTTTTAAAATAGCGTTCTAAATGAGGGTTCTAAAAGAGCGTTCTAAACGAGCGTTCTAAACGAGTGTTCTAAATTAGTGTTTGTAATGAGGGTTCTAAATGTGTGTTCTAAATGAGGGTTCTAATGAGTGTTCTAAATGAGGGTTCTAAATGAACGTTCTAAATGAGGGTTTTAAAATAGCGTTCTAAATGAGGGTTCTAAATGAGGGTTCTAAATGAGTGTTCTAAAGAGCGTTCTAAAAGAGGGTTCTAAAAGAGGGTTCTAAAAGAAGCGTTCTAAAAGAGGGTTCTAAAAGAGCGTTCTAAAAGAGTGTTCTAAAAGAGCGTTCTAAATTAGTGTTCGTAATGAGGGATCTAACTGTGTGTTCTAAATGAGCGTTCTAAAAGAGCGTTCTAAATGAGTGTTCTAAATGAGTGTTGTAAAAGAGCGTTCTAAATGAGGGTTCTAAATGAGCGCTGTAAATGAGTGTTGTAAATGAGCGTTGTAAATGAGCGTTCTAAATGAGCGTTCTAAATGAGTGTTAGGCTATATAGTGCACTGTGTTTGACCAAGGTCCACAGTTAATTGTAGTGCACAATTTAGTGTTCTAATCACACAGCGCTTCAGGAACCACTGTAGAACGATCACACCCCGTGTGACAGGCAGACAGGTTAGGGTTAGGAGGTGTTACTAGACAGACAGACAGTCAGGTTAGGAGGTGTCACTAGACAGACAGACAGACAGACAGGTTAGGGTTAGGAGGTGTTACTAGACAGACAGACAGACAGACAGACAGGTTAGGGTTAGGAGGTGTTACTGTACAGACAGACAGGTTAGGGTTAGGAGGTGTTACTAGACAGACAGACAGACAGACAGACAGGTTAGAGTTAGGAGGTGTTACTGAACAGACAGACAGACAGACAGGTTAGGGTTAGGAGGTGTTACTATACAGACAGACAGACAGACAGGTTAGGAGGTGTTACTGTACAGACAGACAGGTTAGGGTTAGGAGGTGTTACTAGACAGACAGACAGACAGGTTAGGGTTAGGAGGTGTTACTGTACAGATAGACAGACAGACAGACAGACAGACAGACAGACAGACAGACAGACAGACAGACAGGTTAGGGTTAGGAGGTGTTACTGTACAGACAGACAGACAGACAGGTTAGGGTTAGGAGGTGTTACTGAACAGACAGACAGACAGGTTAGGAGGTGTTACTATACAGACAGACAGACAGACAGGCAGGCAGACAGACAGGTTAGAGTTAGGAGGTGTTACTATACAGACAGACAGACAGGCAGGCAGACAGACAGGTTAGAGTTAGGAGGTGTTACTGTACAGACAGACAGACAGACAGACAGGTAGGTTAGGACGTGTTACTATACAGACAGACAGACAGGTTAGGGTTAGGAGGTGTTACTATACAGACAGACAGACAGGTTAGGGTTAGGAGGTGTTACTATACAGACAGACAGACAGACGGGTTAGGAGGTGTTACTAGACAGACAGACAGACAGACAGACAGACAGACAGACAGACAGGTTAGAGTTAGGAGGTGTTACTGAACAGACAAACAGACAGACAGACAGACAGGTTAGGAGGTGTTACTAGACAGACAGACAGACAGACAGGTTAGGAGGTGTTACTAGACAGACAGACAGACAGGTTAGAGTTAGGAGGTGTTACTGAACAGACAGACAGACAGACAGACAGACAGGCAGGCAGACAGGTTAGGGTTAGGAGGTGTTACTAGACAGACAGACAGACAGACAGGTTAGAGTTAGGAGGTGTTACTGTACAGACAGACAGACAGACAGGTTAGGGTTAGGAGGTGTTACTAGACAGACAGACAGACAGACAGACAGACAGACAGGTTAGGGTTAGGAGGTGTTACTGTACAGACAGACAGACAGACAGGTTAGGGTTAGGAGGTGTTACTAGACAGACAGACAGACAGACAGACAGGTTAGAGTTAGGAGGTGTTACTGTACAGACAGACAGACAGACAGGTTAGGGTTAGGAGGTGTTACTGGACAGACAGACAGACAGACAGGTTAGGGTTAGGAGGTGTTACTAGACAGACAGACAGGTTAGGGTTAGGAGGTGTTACTATACAGACAGACAGACGGGTTAGGAGGTGTTACTAGACAGACAGACAGACAGACAGACAGACAGGTTAGGGTTATGAGGTGTTACTGAAAAGACAGACAGACAGGTTAGGAGGTGTTACTATACAGACAGACAGACAGACAGGTTAGGGTTATGAGGTGTTACTGAACAGACAAACAGACAGACAGACAGGTTAGGAGGTGTTACTATACAGACAGACAGACAGGCAGGCAGACAGACAGGTTAGAGTTAGGAGGTGTTACTGAACAGACAAACAGACAGACAGGTTAGGAGGTGTTACTATACAGACAGACAGACAGACAGGCAGGCAGACAGACAGGTTAGAGTTAGGAGGTGTTACTGAACAGACAGACAGACAGGTTAGGGTTAGGAGGTGTTACTATACAGACAGACAGACAGACAGAGACAGACAGACAGGTTAGGGTTAGGAGGTGTTACTATACAGACAGACAGACAGGTTAGGGTTAGGAGGTGTTACTAGACAGACAGACAGACAGACAGGTTAGGGTTAGGAGGTGTTACTGGACAGACAGACAGACAGACAGGTTAGGGTTAGGAGGTGTTACTAGACAGACAGGTTAGGGTTAGGAGGTGTTACTATACAGACAGACAGACAGGTTAGGGTTAGGAGATGTTACTAGACAGACAGACAGACAGACAGGTTAGGGTTATGAGGTGTTACTGAAAAGACAGACAGACAGACAGGTTAGGAGATGTTACTAGACAGACAGACAGACAGACAGACAGACAGACAGGTTAGGGTTAGGAGGTGTTACTATACAGACAGACAGACAGGTTAGGGTTAGGAGATGTTACTAGACAGACAGACAGACAGACAGACAGACAGGTTAGAGTTAGGAGGTGTTACTGTACAGACAGACAGGTTAGGGTTATGAGGTGTTACTGTACAGACAGACAGACAGACAGACAGGTTAGGGTTAGGAGGAAAAAAATGCATGGCTGCACGCTGAAACTAATCGTCGGATTACTGTCGATTTCTAGAAAGTGTTTTACCTAATTATTTCGATCAATGGTGAGCTCACCCCGTGATGTGATTAATTATACATAGTAATTGCTATTAGCTAATTCATATTGTAGTTCACGCCAGCCGAGAGTTAGAAAATATGACTGCTTGTGTTGGGTCAATCTATCCTCAGTTAGCGCTACGACAAATGTAGCCTACATTTTTCCGGTTAGGATGATTGTATTGTGCATATATATATATATATATATATATATATATATATACACTGCTCAAAAAAATAAAGGGAACACTTAAACAACACATCCTAGATCTGAATGAAATAAATAATCTTATTAAATACTTTTTTCTTTACATAGTTGAATGTGCTGACAACAAAATCACACAAAAATAATCAATGGAAATCCAATTTATCAACCCATGGAGGTCTGGATTTGGAGTCACACTAAAAATTAAAGTGGAAAACCCCACTACAGGCTGATCCAACTTTGATGTAATGTCCTTAAAACAAGTCAAAATGAGGCTCAGTAGTGTGTGTGGCCTCCACGTGCCTGTATGACCTCCCTACAACGCCTGGGCATGCTCCTGATGAGGTGGCGGATGGTCTCCTGAGGGATCTCCTCCCAGACCTGGACTAAAGCATCCGCCAACTCCTGGACAGTCTGTGGTGCAACGTGGCGTTGGTGGATGGAGCGAGACATGATGTCCCAGATGTGCTCAATTGGATTCAGGTCTGGGGAACGGGCGGGCCAGTCCATAGCATCAATGCCTTCCTCTTGCAGGAACTGCTGACACACTCCAGCCACATGAGGTCTAGCATTGTCTTGCATTAGGAGGAACCCAGGGCCAACCGCACCAGCATATGGTCTCACAAGGGGTCTGAGGATCTCATCTCGGTACCTAATGGCAGTCAGGCTACCTCTCAATTTAGAACACACATTTAGAACCCTCGTTTAGAACCCTCGTTTAGAACCCTCGTTTAGAACGCTCGTTTAGAACGCTCATTTAGAACGCTCATTTAGAACGCTCTTTTAGAACCCTCGTTTAGAACGCTCATTTAGAAAGCTCTTTTAGAACCCTCATTTAGAACCCTCGTTTAGAACCCTCATTTAGAACGCTCTTTTAGAACCCTCATTTAGAACGCTCATTTACAACAACAATCAGCGTTTGAGCTGGACACTTTTTTCAGAAACTATTTACACAAAAACACACACAGTCCTTACAAAGTTTATCTCCAGAATGTGAGCAGTTTATTTTTTGAAGGAAATGGTTCATATATTCACAGAAGTATATATATTTAATCACTGAACAGTAGCAGAACTAACTTCATCTGTTCCTGACTCTGGATAGTGGATTAAAAAGACCACCTGTTGTTACATCAACACCAGACATCATGATTCATGGAAATGGACATTGTATTTTATCAAATATGAAAACCTTAAATCTCTTCAAATTCAAATCAGTCAGAAAATAAGGATCGTACATAAAACAGAGCAGAATAAATCATCACATCTGGGGACCATCACCACCAGCATGACTAGTATCTATGTGGACCCTACTACAGTTTAACCAGCTCAGCTATAGACTACACCAGCATGACTAGTATCTATGTGGACCCTACTACAGTTTAACCAGCTCAGCTATAGACTACACCAGCATGACTAGTATCTATGTGGACCCTACTACAGTTTAACCAGCTCAGCTATAGACTACACCAGCATGACTAGTATCTATGTGGACCCTACTACAGTTTAACCAGCTCAGCTATAGACTACACCAGCATGACTAGTATCTATGTGGACCCTACTACAGTTTAACCAGCTCAGCAATAGACTACACCAGCATGACTAGTATCTATGTGGACCCTACTACAGTTTAACCAGCTCAGCTATAGACTACACCAGCATGACTAGTATCTATGTGGACCCTACTACAGTTTAACCAGCTCAGCTATAGACTACACCAGCATGACTAGTATCTATGTGGACCCTACTACAGTTTAACCAGCTCAGCTATAGACTACACCAGCATGACTAGTATCTATGTGGACCCTACTACAGTTTAACCAGCTCAGCTATAGACTACACCAGCATGACTAGTATCTATGTGGACCCTACTACAGTTTAACCAGCTCAGCTATAGACTACACCAGCATGACTAGTATCTATGTGGACCCTACTACAGTTTAACCAGCTCAGCTATAGACTACACCAGCATGACTAGTATCTATGTGGACCCTACTACAGTTTAACCAGCTCAGCTATAGACTACACCAGCATGACTAGTATCTATGTGGACCCTACTACAGTTTAACCAGCTCAGCTATAGACTACACCAGCATGACTAGTATCTATGTGGACCCTACTACAGTTTAACCAGCTCAGCAATAGACTACACCAGCATGACTAGTATCTATGTGGACCCTACTACAGTTTAACCAGCTCAGCTATAGACTACACCAGCATGACTAGTATCTATGTGGACCCTACTACAGTTTAACCAGCTCAGCTATAGACTACACCAGCATGACTAGTATCTATGTGGACCCTACTACAGTTTAACCAGCTCAGCTATAGACTACACCAGCATGACTAGTATCTATGTGGACCCTACTACAGTTTAACCAGCTCAGCTATAGACTACACCAGCATGACTAGTATCTATGTGGACCCTACTACAGTTTAACCAGCTCAGCTATAGACTACACCAGCATGACTAGTATCTATGTGGACCCTACTACAGTTTAACCAGCTCAGCTATAGACTACACCAGCATGACTAGTATCTATGTGGACCCTACTACAGTTTAACCAGCTCAGCTATAGACTACACCAGCATGACTAGTATCTATGTGGACCCTACTACAGTTTAACCAGCTCAGCTATAGACTACACCAGCATGACTAGTATCTATGTGGACCCTACTACAGTTTAACCAGCTCAGCTATAGACTACACCAGCATGACTAGTATCTATGTGGACCCTACTACAGTTTAACCAGCTCAGCTATAGACTACACCAGCATGACTAGTATCTATGTGGACCCTACTACAGTTTAACCAGCTCAGCTATAGACTACACCAGCATGACTAGTATCTATGTGGACCCTACTACAGTTTAACCAGCTCAGCTATAGACTACACCAGCATGACTAGTATCTATGTGGACCCTACTACAGTTTAACCAGCTCAGCTATAGACTACACCAGCATGACTAGTATCTATGTGGACCCTACTACAGTTTAACCAGCTCAGCTATAGACTACACCAGCATGACTAGTATCTATGTGGACCCTACTACAGTTTAACCAGCTCAGCTATAGACTACACCAGCATGACTAGTATCTATGTGGACCCTACTACAGTTTAACCAGCTCAGCTATATACTACACCAGCATGACTAGTATCTATGTGGACCCTACTACAGTTTAACCAGCTCAGCTATAGACTACACCAGCATGACTAGTATCTATGTGGACCCTACTACAGTTTAACCAGCTCAGCTATAGACTACACCAGCATGACTAGTATCTATGTGGACCCTACTACAGTTTAACCAGCTCAGCTATAGACTACACCAGCATGACTAGTATCTATGTGGACCCTACTACAGTTTAACCAGCTCAGCTATAGACTACACCAGCATGACTAGTATCTATGTGGACCCTACTACAGTTTAACCAGCTCAGCTATAGACTACACCAGCATGACTAGTATCTATGTGGACCCTACTACAGTTTAACCAGCTCAGCTATAGACTACACCAGCGTGACTAGTATCTATGTGGACCCTACTACAGTTTAACCAGCTCAGCTATAGACTACACCAGCGTGACTAGTATCTATGTGGACCCTACTACAGTTTAACCAGCTCAGCTATAGACTACACCAGCATGACTAGTATCTATGTGGACCCTACTACAGTTTAACCAGCTCAGCTACAGACTACACCAGCATGACTAGTATCTATGTGGACCCTACTACAGTTTAACCAGCTCAGCTATAGACTACACCAGCATGACTAGTATCTATGTGGACCCTACTACAGTTTAACCAGCTCAGCTATAGACTACACCAGCATGACTAGTATCTATGTGGACCCTACTACAGTTTAACCAGCTCAGCTATAGACTACACCAGCATGACTAGTATCTATGTGGACCCTACTACAGTTTAACCAGCTCAGCTATAGACTACACCAGCGTGACTAGTATCTATGTGGACCCTACTACAGTTTAACCAGCTCAGCTATAGACTACACCAGCGTGACTAGTATCTATGTGGACCCTACTACAGTTTAACCAGCTCAGCTATAGACTACACCAGCGTGACTAGTATCTATGTGGACCCTACTACAGTTTAACCAGCTCAGCTATAGACTACACCAGCGTGACTAGTATCTATGTGGACCCTACTACAGTTTAACCAGCTCAGCTATAGACTACACCAGCATGACTAGTATCTATGTGGACCCTACTACAGTTTAACCAGCTCAGCTATAGACTACACCAGCATGACTAGTATCTATGTGGACCCTACTACAGTTTAACCAGCTCAGCTATAGACTACACCAGCATGACTAGTATCTATGTGGACCCTACTACAGTTTAACCAGCTCAGCTATAGACTACACCAGCATGACTAGTATCTATGTGGACCCTACTACAGTTTAACCAGCTCAGCTATAGACTACACCAGCATGACTAGTATCTATGTGGACCCTACTACAGTTTAACCAGCTCAGCTATAGACTACACCAGCATGACTAGTATCTATGTGGACCCTACTACAGTTTAACCAGCTCAGCTATAGACTACACCAGCATGACTAGTATCTATGTGGACCCTACTACAGTTTAACCAGCTCAGCTATAGACTACACCAGCATGACTAGTATCTATGTGGACCCTACTACAGTTTAACCAGCTCAGCTATAGACTACACCCGCATGACTAGTATCTATGTGGACCCTACTACAGTTTAACCAGCTCAGCTATAGACTACACCAGCATGACTAGTATCTATGTGGACCCTACTACAGTTTAACCAGCTCGGCTATAGACTACACCAGCATGACTAGTATCTATGTGGACCCTACTACAGTTTAACCAGCTCGGCTATAGACTACACCAGCATGACTAGTATCTATGTGGACCCTACTACAGTTTAACCAGCTCGGCTATAGACTACACCAGCATGACTAGTATCTATGTGGACCCTACTACAGTTTAACCAGCTCGGCTATAGACTACACCAGCATGACTAGTATCTATGTGGACCCTACTACAGTTTAACCAGCTCAGCTATAGACTACACCAGCATGACTAGTATCTATGTGGACCCTACTACAGTTTAACCAGCTCAGCTATAGACTACACCAGCGTGACTAGTATCTATGTGGACCCTACTACAGTTTAACCAGCTCAGCTATAGACTACACCAGCATGACTAGTATCTATGTGGACCCTACTACAGTTTAACCAGCTCAGCTATAGACTACACCAGCATGACTAGTATCTATGTGGACCCTACTACAGTTTAACCAGCTCAGCTATAGACTACACCAGCATGACTAGTATCTATGTGGACCCTACTACAGTTTAACCAGCTCAGCTATAGACTACACCAGCATGACTAGTATCTATGTGGACCCTACTACAGTTTAACCAGCTCATTTATAGACTACACCAGCATGACTAGTATCTATGTGGACCCTACTACAGTTTAACCAGCTCAGCTATAGACTACACCAGCATGACTAGTATCTATGTGGACCCTACTACAGTTTAACCAGCTCAGCTATAGACTACACCAGCATGACTAGTATCTATGTGGACCCTAGTACAGTTTAACCAGCTCAGCTATAGACTACACCAGCATGACTAGTATCTATGTGGACCCTACTACAGTTTAACCAGCTCAGCTATAGACTACACCAGCATGACTAGTATCTATGTGGACCCTACTACAGTTTAAACCAGCTCAGCTATAGACTACACCAGCATGACTAGTATCTATGTGGACCCTACTACAGTTTAACCAGCTCAGCTATAGACTACACCAGCATGACTAGTATCTATGTGGACCCTACTACAGTTTAACCAGCTCAGCTATAGACTACACCAGCATGACTAGTATCTATGTGGACCCTACAACAGTTTAACCAGCTCAGCTATAGACTACACCAGCATGACTAGTATCTATGTGGACCCTACTACAGTTTAACCA
The DNA here is from genome assembly GCF_905237065.1 of Salmo salar. NCBI lineage: Eukaryota > Metazoa > Chordata > Actinopteri > Salmoniformes > Salmonidae > Salmo > Salmo salar. The sequence continues at coordinate 72,000 of NW_025547519.1, forward strand.
GCTCAGATATAGACTACACCAGCATGACTAGTATCTATGTGGACCCTACTACAGTTTAACCAGCTCAGCTATAGACTACACCAGCATGACTAGTATCTATGTGGACCCTACTACAGTTTAACCAGCTCAGCTATAGACTACACCAGCATGACTAGTATCTATGTGGACCCTACTACAGTTTAACCAGCTCAGCTATAGACTACACCAGCATGACTAGTATCTATGTGGACCCTACTACAGTTTAACCAGCTCAGCTATAGACTACACCAGCATGACTAGTATCTATGTGGACCCTACTACAGTTTAACCAGCTCAGCTATAGACTACACCAGCATGACTAGTATCTATGTGGACCCTACTACAGTTTAACCAGCTCAGCTATAGACTACACCAGCATGACTAGTATCTATGTGGACCCTACTACAGTTTAACCAGCTCAGCTATAGACTACACCAGCATGACTAGTATCTATGTGGACCCTACTACAGTTTAACCAGCTCAGCTATAGACTACACCAGCATGACTAGTATCTATGTGGACCCTACTACAGTTTAACCAGCTCAGCTATAGACTACATCAGCATGACTAGTATCTATGTGGACCCTACTACAGTTTAACCAGCTCAGCTATAGACTACACCAGCATGACTAGTATCTATGTGGACCCTACTACAGTTTAACCAGCTCAGCTATAGACTACACCAGCATGACTAGTATCTATGTGGACCCTACTACAGTTTAACCAGCTCAGCTATAGACTACACCAGCATGACTAGTATCTATGTGGACCCTACTACAGTTTAACCAGCTCAGCTATAGACTACACCAGCATGACTAGTATCTATGTGGACCCTACTACAGTTTAACCAGCTCAGCTATAGACTACACCAGCATGACTAGTATCTATGTGGACCCTACTACAGTTTAACCAGCTCAGCTATAGACTACACCAGCGTGACTAGTATCTATGTGGACCCTACTACAGTTTAACCAGCTCAGCTATAGACTACACCAGCGTGACTAGTATCTATGTGGACCCTACTACAGTTTAACCAGCTCAGCTATAGACTACACCAGCATGACTAGTATCTATGTGGACCCTACTACAGTTTAACCAGCTCAGCTACAGACTACACCAGCATGACTAGTATCTATGTGGACCCTACTACAGTTTAACCAGCTCAGCTATAGACTACACCAGCATGACTAGTATCTATGTGGACCCTACTACAGTTTAACCAGCTCAGCTATAGACTACACCAGCATGACTAGTATCTATGTGAACCCTACTACAGTTTAACCAGCTCAGCTATAGACTACACCAGCATGACTAGTATCTATGTGGACCCTACTACAGTTTAACCAGCTCAGCTATAGACTACACCAGCGTGACTAGTATCTATGTGGACCCTACTACAGTTTAACCAGCTCAGCTATAGACTACACCAGCGTGACTAGTATCTATGTGGACCCTACTACAGTTTAACCAGCTCAGCTATAGACTACACCAGCGTGACTAGTATCTATGTGGACCCTACTACAGTTTAACCAGCTCAGCTATAGACTACACCAGCGTGACTAGTATCTATGTGGACCCTACTACAGTTTAACCAGCTCAGCTATAGACTACACCAGCATGACTAGTATCTATGTGGACCCTACTACAGTTTAACCAGCTCAGCTATAGACTACACCAGCATGACTAGTATCTATGTGGACCCTACTACAGTTTAACCAGCTCAGCTATAGACTACACCAGCATGACTAGTATCTATGTGGACCCTACTACAGTTTAACCAGCTCAGCTATAGACTACACCAGCATGACTAGTATCTATGTGGACCCTACTACAGTTTAACCAGCTCAGCTATAGACTACACCAGCATGACTAGTATCTATGTGGACCCTACTACAGTTTAACCAGCTCAGCTATAGACTACACCAGCATGACTAGTATCTATGTGGACCCTACTACAGTTTAACCAGCTCAGCTATAGACTACACCAGCATGACTAGTATCTATGTGGACCCTACTACAGTTTAACCAGCTCAGCTATAGACTACACCAGCATGACTAGTATCTATGTGGACCCTACTACAGTTTAACCAGCTCAGCTATAGACTACACCCGCATGACTAGTATCTATGTGGACCCTACTACAGTTTAACCAGCTCAGCTATAGACTACACCCGCATGACTAGTATCTATGTGGACCCTACTACAGTTTAACCAGCTCAGCTATAGACTACACCAGCATGACTAGTATCTATGTGGACCCTACTACAGTTTAACCAGCTCGGCTATAGACTACACCAGCATGACTAGTATCTATGTGGACCCTACTACAGTTTAACCAGCTCGGCTATAGACTACACCAGCATGACTAGTATCTATGTGGACCCTACTACAGTTTAACCAGCTCGGCTATAGACTACACCAGCATGACTAGTATCTATGTGGACCCTACTACAGTTTAACCAGCTCGGCTATAGACTACACCAGCATGACTAGTATCTATGTGGACCCTACTACAGTTTAACCAGCTCAGCTATAGACTACACCAGCATGACTAGTATCTATGTGGACCCTACTACAGTTTAACCAGCTCAGCTATAGACTACACCAGCGTGACTAGTATCTATGTGGACCCTACTACAGTTTAACCAGCTCAGCTATAGACTACACCAGCATGACTAGTATCTATGTGGACCCTACTACAGTTTAACCAGCTCAGCTATAGACTACACCAGCATGACTAGTATCTATGTGGACCCTACTACAGTTTAACCAGCTCAGCTATAGACTACACCAGCATGACTAGTATCTATGTGGACCCTACTACAGTTTAACCAGCTCAGCTATAGACTACACCAGCATGACTAGTATCTATGTGGACCCTACTACAGTTTAACCAGCTCATTTATAGACTACACCAGCATGACTAGTATCTATGTGGACCCTACTACAGTTTAACCAGCTCAGCTATAGACTACACCAGCATGACTAGTATCTATGTGGACCCTACTACAGTTTAACCAGCTCAGCTATAGACTACACCAGCATGACTAGTATCTATGTGGACCCTAGTACAGTTTAACCAGCTCAGCTATAGACTACACCAGCATGACTAGTATCTATGTGGACCCTACTACAGTTTAACCAGCTCAGCTATAGACTACACCAGCATGACTAGTATCTATGTGGACCCTACTACAGTTTAAACCAGCTCAGCTATAGACTACACCAGCATGACTAGTATCTATGTGGACCCTACTACAGTTTAACCAGCTCAGCTATAGACTACACCAGCATGACTAGTATCTATGTGGACCCTACTACAGTTTAACCAGCTCAGCTATAGACTACACCAGCATGACTAGTATCTATGTGGACCCTACAACAGTTTAACCAGCTCAGCTATAGACTACACCAGCATGACTAGTATCTATGTGGACCCTACTACAGTTTAACCAGCTCAGATATAGACTACACCAGCATGACTAGTATCTATGTGGACCCTACTACAGTTTAACCAGCTCAGCTATAGACTACACCAGCATGACTAGTATCTATGTGGACCCTACTACAGTTTAACCAGCTCAGCTATAGACTACACCAGCATGACTAGTATCTATGTGGACCCTACTACAGTTTAACCAGCTCAGCTATAGACTACACCAGCATGACTAGTATCTATGTGGACCCTACTACAGTTTAACCAGCTCAGCTATAGACTACACCAGCATGACTAGTATCTATGTGGACCCTACTACAGTTTAACCAGCTCAGCTATAGACTACACCAGCATGACTAGTATCTATGTGGACCCTACTACAGTTTAACCAGCTCAGCTATAGACTACACCAGCATGACTAGTATCTATGTGGACCCTACTACAGTTTAACCAGCTCAGCTATAGACTACACCAGCATGACTAGTATCTATGTGGACCCTACTACAGTTTAACCAGCTCAGCTATAGACTACACCAGCATGACTAGTATCTATGTGGACCCTACTACAGTTTAACCAGCTCAGCTATAGACTACATCAGCATGACTAGTATCTATGTGGACCCTACTACAGTTTAACCAGCTCAGCTATAGACTACACCAGCATGACTAGTATCTATGTGGACCCTACTACAGTTTACCCAGCTCAGCTATAGACTACACCAGCGTGACTAGTATCTATGTGGACCCTACTACAGTTTAACCAGCTCAGATATAGACTACACCAGCATGACTAGTATCTATGTGGACCCTACTACAGTTTAACCAGCTCAGCTATAGACTACACCAGCATGACTAGTATCTATGTGGACCCTACTACAGTTTAACCAGCTCAGCTATAGACTACACCAGCATGACTAGTATCTATGTGGACCCTACTACAGTTTAACCAGCTCAGCTATAGACTACACCAGCGTGACTAGTATCTATGTGGACCCTACTACAGTTTAACCAGCTCAGCTATAGACTACACCAGCATGACTAGTATCTATGTGGACCCTACTACAGTTTAACCAGCTCAGCTATAGACTACACCAGCATGACTAGTATCTATGTGGACCCTACTACAGTTTAACCAGCTCAGCTATAGAGTACACCAGCATGACTAGTATCTATGTGGACCCTACTACAGTTTAACCAGCTCAGCTATAGACTACACCAGCATGACTAGTATCTATGTGGACCCTACTACAGTTTAACCAGCTCAGCTATAGACTACACCAGCATGACTAGTATCTATGTGGACCCTACTACAGTTTAACCAGCTCAGCTATAGACTACACCAGCATGACTAGTATCTATGTGGACCCTACTACAGTTTAACCAGGTCAGCTATAGACTACACCAGCATGACTAGTATCTATGTGGACCCTACTACAGTTTAACCAGCTCAGCTATAGACTACACCAGCATGACTAGTATCTATGTGGACCCTACTACAGTTTAACCAGCTCAGCTATAGACTACACCAGCATGACTAGTATCTATGTGGACCCTACTACAGTTTAACCAGCTCAGCTATAGACTACACCAGCATGACTAGTATCTATGTGGACCCTACTACAGTTTAACCAGCTCAGCTATAGACTACACCAGCATGACTAGTATCTATGTGGACCCTACTACAGTTTAACCAGCTCAGCTATAGACTACACCAGCATGACTAGTATCTATGTGGACCCTACTACAGTTTAACCAGCTCAGCTATAGACTACACCAGCATGACTAGTATCTATGTGGACCCTACTACAGTTTAACCAGCTCAGCTATAGACTACACCAGCATGACTAGTATCTATGTGGACCCTACTACAGTTTAACCAGCTCAGCTATAGACTACACCAGCATGACTAGTATCTATGTGGACCCTACTACAGTTTAACCAGCTCAGCTATAGACTACACCAGCATGACTAGTATCTATGTGGACCCTACTACAGTTTAACCAGCTCAGCTATAGACTACACCAGCATGACTAGTATCTATGTGGAC